>NW_019214149.1:233159-279338 GCF_002532875.2 Varroa jacobsoni | reverse complement strand
ATATAACTAAAACGACATTTTAGTGTGAATATGCTGTGGCTAGTAGAGTACTCCGAGGACCTGGCGCCGCTGGTCAGCACCACTTGCTACAGACGCAAAAAGTTGGTGAATAGGACGGGAAAAGATCGCGGCGTTCGGTGGACGCTAGAAAAGAAAGATCGTAAATGAAAGGAAAGCCCGCGGCTTGAGTCTGGTCAGTGCTTACCGACTGAGCCACCCGAGTCTACCGGAGACTTGCCAGAGGCTTTCAAATGAGCAAAGAGCTGTTTTTACTCAGGCTTCCGGCAGGCGGCATCGTGTCAGTACCCGTAATAGTCAGTGTCTCTTGTGGTTCAACCAATGGACTCTTTCTTTTTGCTCTATTGGGAAGGAGGCGTGGCGCTGTCGTGTTTCCTTGCTGCACCTAAGACGAATCGAGTTCTACCATTTGTTGTCCCGTTTTTGACATCACAGCGCTATGAATTCTCCATAGACGAACACTGAGTAAATAAACAAATGCTACTGATTCGTGATACTGTAATACGCAAGTCGGTCCAGTTCTTGGTAGAAGAACGTGGTCCATAGTTGGTCCTGCTGACCCGTTTGTCAGGTAGACTGCGTGAAAAGTTTTTATTGGTTGTAATTCTGTTTGATTTAAAAACATAAATTACGTGACATGAACTGTGCGCAAGTTACTATCCTTCTCACCAACGAATGAGTTGACGTTCAAAAAATTTTAGCTTGAGGAAAGAGACTTCGCAAAAAATTTTTACGTGCCTATTACTTATGATAGTTACCGTATAACCTGGTAGGTGTCCCAATTGTCTATTTTTACCTAGAGAAATGGGCTGTTGGCCCCTGTTAAATATACTTAAATGTAATTGCGTTGGACTAATTTTCGACGCAAGCTGAACCAAAACTGTTTGGCAAATCTGAAACGATTTACAGCCATTTTTCCTATAGTTAATGACGGAGCTGCAATGCCTGATCTTGCGAATGCTTTATATATCTTCAATGTATTATGTGTTTATGTAGCTATATCGTTAGTAATGCTAATATGAATTTGCGAAAATGAATCACTTACGCGTGGATAAGCTACGAGAATAAACCATGGTGTTCTTCGTTCAACGATCGGCACTCAATGTTACTTGTAGAAAGGGGCAGCACCCCCGAAATTTTACTTTCAGAAACTTCACGTCCGATCTCCAATGACTCAGCCTAACGCCCTGACGCCTAACGCTATTGACAACCATCAGCAATAAAGAAAAAGGTAAATTACACACGATTGGTTTGATAACCATTTTCTATCATTGTTTCGTATTAACCGTTCATAACTTTTCTACTATTTGTCCAGCCGATATTGTACTGCTTACTTGGCACTCTTCAAAGCAACCGGGCCCTTCCCAACACATTATGTTCCTTGGAACCATTCGCATAGCTAAAAATACTTGAAGATTCTGAGGTAACTCATACCGGCTATGGGAATAAACTCAGTTGTACGCTGACACAGTGACCTGTATTGAAGTGTTCGTCTATGTATCAGTGTGTTTGTGTATTACCTAACCTGTTTACCCGTTTCTATCGCTTGAGGGGTCTTCGATAAATATAGTACTGGCTGTATATATATAGTATAGGCTGCCAATCATTCTCGGACTTCGCTGTGCTCAACGACAAATTGAATCCATCGACGAATGAAGTCGAACGGACGATGGTTCCGACATATTTAATAAAGTCGTTCGCACATCAACAAGAGCATCAATAGCAACTGTAGTGATATGTGCGGTGCGGAACATATCTTGTTGACACGCTCAATGAGTGGTGCGCGAAACGCAAGGTCGATCAACGCCTAGCGTATCGTAAGGGCCACTGATAAAAGCTATCGCCGTAAGACACGTTAAGCCATCATCGGTCGTGGCGTGTTATAGATCAGCTGCCGGCTGGCGGCCGCAGCGTCTTTGAGCCGTAATCGAGCGCACCCTGAGGCTCCTCTTTTTTCTCTTTCCATTCAGTGGTGAGGGGTAAAAGAAGTGGTTGTTAAGAACGGCAACGTTGGTGCCGCTAACAACGGCTGCAGCGGTGACGGTAACTGAAATAGGGGAGTCTTCAGCTGCCTACATCTGCCGGATTTTGGATTAAGAACGTCATGCCAGCCACAGGAGACACTTCGACGTTGGCTGTCACTACGCTTGCTGTTGGTAAGTGGCGAAAACTATTAAGGAGTATGTGGCCTTAAGTATATGGCATGTTCGACTGTTGAGAATATATGGGTCCATTATATGTATCCACACAAAGCTTCATTAGAAGAGAGCACTTTTCGAGTTAGATATTCAAAGGTATATCGTTGCTAAGCGCAACAGATAGCTTGTGTTTGAACCATAATAAGCTGTTTAGAAATCGGAGAAAATATAAACATATATACCAACCAACTATGAAAGCTGCCGATATTTACCTAAGTGCCTATTGAAATTCGTGCGTGTAAACACTTGCTTGAAGATATTGCTGAAAGAGCCATAATTTGCCAGTTGGATAACAATGGCTGAAGTGACTTTTGACCGGCAGTGTTTCTAAGTAGAACGCACCCTATATAATAATTTGCGTCGACGTGTGCTCCAGTTTAAGGCTCTCTAATGGCCTAATCGAATCGGTCAGCTGAACTGAGCCCTAGTCTTTCACATAGGCTACGTTCAACTATAATTGCTTTTAAGTACTTTGGTAAAATGTAACATAATCGCAGCCTTTTGCTGGATGGTTAACTGCATCAGAGTCTTTGTCTTTGTTTGTCATTGTTGCTGTCGATATCTGTTTATGTTTAGTTTAGATATCACCAGTGGGCGCCAGTACGGTCAACAAATATGTGAAAGGTATACCAATGTATGCGTTCGAGAATAAATACTATTTGGCATCAAAGCGTATCGGCAAAAGGACGCAACCTAGGCGTTCCTTCTCGTCTGAAGCAACTTATCTAGAAAACCTCTCTTGAATCTGAATGAGCTAGCCTCAAGTGTACTCAAGTTCCTGTTGAAGACTTATCGTGCTAGACGCATGTCGATTTCTAGCAACAATACTATATATATATATATATGTCCGAAATACAATTTAGCTAAATCTTCTCCCACCAAATTCCGTCCGACCCGGTCAACCTATCTATAGGTAGATCTAAAGGTTATTGTAGCCAAATAAAATACCCTGAAGTTCAAGTGACCCTTGTATATTGTGTGTCCGCACAACACAACAAGTAACATCATTGTAAGCGGCTGACAACACACAATATTCCATATGATGGTTAGCTATTGCCGGCGATTTTCCTTATTGGCATTCTGTTTGTTTCCTACCCAGTATTTTCGTCTTTCTCAGCCGGCTGTTGTTATCGTCTGCGATATAAGTTTACATGGACATCATTTTACATAGACCGGGTTTCAAGCGCGTCGCAGACGCAATGATTCTCTGTGATTAAACAAAATTTTACTTGACAATTTGCTATTTCTGATTCGTTGCTCTTGGCTGCCTGTTGATTTAATTTTTAGACTATAACAAACATCCATACCCAGCTGCCTTTTACGTGATAATACCTACTCGTTGCTTTTACGTCTACGATTGATATTGTGACAACAATGACCACAGGGGCATTGTTTGCCTCTCAGTTCTGTTCGCTATTCTCTTAAGTGGAGACATTCGCAGATTTCAATCTAGAAACTCATTCAGTTTCAGCGCACGAAGCAAAGGCGCGTCACGCTTCAGACCGATATATATATATATATATCTATGTTGGAAATCCATAATTACTCGTTTACCAGCATTTTTATTTTTGCATATGAAGATATGACGTAAACAAGATGGACGGATGGTTGCAGGCATTGTGCAGGCATCTAATGGACATGATCGTCGTGCATTTTCTTAATATATAATATCAAAACGTCGACTACGCCTTTTAGAATTATGAAGGCCGTTTATGAAGGATTATAGTAGTGAAATGGAGACTTTCTCTACATATACATATACGGAATTAAACTGACGGATCTCAACCATTTTGAATCTTTGGTTACTGCGGATCTTGTGTAGGTTTAAAACGTTGTATTTCAATAGAATTATAAGATTCATACCGCAGTCTTTATATATTAATTGCATATGACATGTACCAGTACAACAATGTAAAGAACAGAGATTATACAATCCACTACATAGACGCGGCGTTCATTATGTGCGAAACTTTCTGATAGTTTTTCGCTGAAAGAGGCAAAACGTCAGACAGACATCCGAATACAAAAGATCTTAACCGAAACCAAGTTCGATCAATCGGATGTATCCGCGCATACATATATATAGGACGAACCTCGTACATAGGGAAAAACTCAATGAGAGGAGATCGTTCTTTTGTTTTCGTAAGAGCCTCAATGGTTTCGCGTGCGAGCGGCCGTCCATTGAAGTGATGGGGCGGAATGCATGTAGTAATGTAAGTTAGTGTAGTTGCTGATTGCAGAATATGTCCTAGTGAAATAGCCGTTTCAAATATGGGCAAAGAATCGACCCATCCAGCTTGAAACGACCTCTAAGCACAGATTTAAGTTGTCTGCCCCGTTGCATTGCAATAGCGGCAATAGTGACCACCTTGATGAAATTCGCAATGACCTCTTCCCAAAAAGCATTATCGTATTCATAGTATTCAATTTATACTGAAGACGTTTAAATTCTTTATATAGAATTAAATATGTATATAAATGAAAAATTTGAGACAGCTTATTCACCTCTATGGTTGTCTGTAGAAAAATCTGATAGAATCGTCGAACACGTTAGTTATTTTGAAGAGAAATATTTTTTAATCGAACCAAATTAAAGTGAACAGGTGTTCCTTATGCAGGGGCAAATCCGAATCCTAAACGAGGTTGGTATTCAACGATTTTTTATCTTCACCAAGATATAAGCCTGCATACCAGGCGACAGTAGAAAAGAACGCTATGTATTTCCATCAGATATGTTCTACTTTTTAGCTTCGGCTCTAACAATTCTCAACAATCGAAAAGGCATACAGTTTTGACTTCTATCCACTAAGCAAACAAATACGGCTCGATATAAAGTTCATCATTCTAATAGCTCCATGTATTTTATGTTAAATATCATTTTGTTACCATCCAAAAGTCTCCTGTACAGCTAGTGAAGATCAAACAAATAGCGTGCCGCGTATTTCTATTTCAGTCAGCGGAATTGGTGCTTGAAGCCTGCTTGAAAAAAACGCATGAGCTCATAAAAAAAATAATGTTCTAATTGATTTCTCACCGATCATGTATGGCGTAAAAAGCAAATATTTCAATTTTTATGTTTTATATTTACGTTCAACATCGTTTCAAAGCAGCCACCTCAGTGTCTACCTTCGTGCTAATCTTGTGCATGTTCGGCTGGGTAATCTAGAAATAAATAGTCATAACACTAGTGACAGACCTCTGTCGACACGACCAAGTTGCCATAGTGCTTAAATACTATAGAACGGCTTGATTTCTATTCGAAAGGTAATGTTTCAAGTAGAAAATGTACATCGATGTAAAACTCATGTCGCTAATACTCTCCCATGTATTTGATGTAAACAAACCGACCATAGGAAGGCATGGGCTTGCATCGATCCGAGCAGACGAAAGATTACGCATCCGTGTCAATAAACACTAACGACTTCCAGTAAACAGAGAGAGAGAGAGAGAGAGAGAGAAAAAAAAAAGGAGTGCCTACTTCAAATGTTTAGCACGGTACAAGGGCGCAACGATGAACAGAAGAGAACGGACTGGGTGAAATTGCGATCGGGGGCACGATTTTTGATGTAACTACAGCGCAGTCTGGCAAACTTGAGCAATAGCGTCTTGACCACTTTGTGCATTGCAAAACTGTTAGCGATATGGGAGGCAATTGATGACATGCCGGTACTTACTTGTTAACAATATTCGACTTGTTAACCAATGTTGGACAAGGCTACGGTTAAAACTGTGGAAAATTGCCAAGCCAGGACGAACTGTTTGTCGGCGTGGGGTCGTGACCCCCCAAACTGGTGGTAGACTGTGAACACGACGACGAAATGCATTTCATAACGCAAGCAATTATATTTGATTAAAAAATTACGAGACTACCAGTGCTAAGCTGGCGCGGCCATTACTGCCAGCTGATGTACGTTAAGATTAATAGTCTCAGACAGTAACAGCATAATTGCGCCGATGACGTAGCAATTTTGTCTGGTTTTTTACCTGAAATTAACGAACATACATGACATGCTCAAAGGCACATTACCAATGCAAGTTGCTCTACGTATACGCTAAAAGTACGCGGTGGCGGCGGCGGCGGCGATACATCTTCTAATAAGCTATTGAATCGAGTTTTCATTTTATAGCATTTTTATAGCAAATTTTACGGCAAGCCACCCAGTGAGACGCGCGCAGCTTTTCATGTCAATAGAGGATTATCTACCGTGCATTCGCGGGACGTATCAAGGCAGAAAGGTCGCGTCTTCGTTACGATGTAGCTTATGAGCATTCTGTTAGCACCATATAATAACACTGGATAGTGTACCTTATCAAAAGGTCGTTATGCTAACTTAGTTGGAGTTTTTATTTCTAGATTTTTTCGGGGCTAAATAAATCTTGTTACCGAAGTTTTTTGTCACCTGCTAAAGTAGACACGCGCAGCATTCGAAAAGTTCCAGACATAAAAAGGTTCCTGGTGTTACGAGGTGGGAAATCTCGCAGTTGGGTGTAATAAGATAATTTGTGTTACAGATTATATCGTGTAAATTTCACATTGGATGGATTGAGCATTTAACGTGCTTGCTTGCTTTCTTTCTTTCTTTCTGTTAATCCGTAATACTCTAGTGAGATTAGTATTCGTACAAACGTATCGAGAGCGAATCCCTACGATACATTTACCTCAAATACGCCAATGCCAATTACCAAAAATACGTAATTGCCATTGAAGGGCATTTTATCAAACATTTTCACGATACACTGTCTCGACAACGCGTTCGTCGGAAGCTCGCCAAAGACATTGTTCATAAATTTTTTTTTGGGTTTCGAGATAATCCGTGGCTGCGTACGTCACTATAGGACGCCTAATTTTGGCGCCAATGTTTGTGGTTTAAACGTGTTACGTCTGCTGAGGTTCACTGAACGTAAACAGATGTACTGCCAATGTAAATTTTACGGTTTGAATTAAAGTCACTCTAGCTAGTAAGTAGTTCGATAGTTAAGTGCCATGTTTGGCTTGAGTGTGTGGAAGTGAACGAGCAATATCGATTGTCGCGGCGATGAGAGGGACAGGTAATTCAGGCGCTGTGTCCGTTTCTTTGCTAGGATTAACCGATTTGATACTATTTAAGTTCGGGCCTGATTTAGATACCATTACGTTTCACCTGGTAGCATTCGTAAATATAGTATCACGTGTCCTATGCAATAAGTAGATTCTAGATAAGTTCTCTTCGGATGTTAGTCTTCAAAGTGTGTAGCCTTATAAAGGCTTGCACTTATTCATAAAATCTCTCTATTGATTAGAAAGTTTGTGTGGCAGTTGCAACGGCCTCTTTTCCTTCTTTCAGTCTAACTTCGCCATTGTCCTCTGGATTTCTATTTAAAGAAATCAATATATATTCAACGCCTTTTCTTTTAGTTGGCATCTCTTATATGATGCCATCAAAGATTTCAAATATATATATATATATATGGATGGTCAACGAACAATAAAAAAAGAAGAACGTTATAAGGAACTAATATTCTCGTCCACAATGGGGACATCGCTCGGGGTACTCATTGAAACTGAACCGCACAGGGTAGATGTTTGAACTTGCTTTCAGCGTGTGCAGAAACTGTTGGCGTTTTTTGTCTCGCCGTCATGACTCCCAAACACATTCCATATAGGTACGTAAAATATAACGTTCACTGACTACGAGTTCTTGGCAGGTGGCAGCGATCAACGTGTCGTATAAAAAAGCTGTCAAAACTAAATGTCGATGAAGTTATGCGCAGTACTCGAGGCCTCGGTTGGGCTTGGAGATGGAATGCTCCAAGAATTAACCCATTTGTGCTCTCAGTTGCCTGTCGCGAATTGACGCTTAGATTAAGGCTGGTTCGGTTTTTTTATTTAGCTGATATAAATTTGACAAACTGTTATATGGACTTTTTTTTACAACCGCTGGTGGAATCATTTTTTTCTCAAGTATCAATGTTGGGTCCTTTTCGCTTCCACCCTTGTTTGCTGTATTCCTGATTGATTCAAGTGCCGAACAGAGCAGTAAGGCGCGGGCTGGGTTGTCGTCTGCCCTCAAGCCACAGTCTCTGATGGAGCCGACTTGACAGACTGACGCTTGAAAGCTGCCGTGCCTGCTTCGACTTAGGTAAGGATTAGTTCAGGATCAGTTGTCGCGTTGACATGTTAAAAAATTAATTGATTTTTTATCTCTTATTTTGACAAATGGAGCCGGCCGGGGCATTCTTCCGTTGTAATTCATTTTGTCTGTATTTTGATGAAAGTCAGTGTACTTTTTGTTGCTCTTAATGTAACATTACTTTGTTTTTTCCTATTTGTAAGGTATCAATTCGAATTCCATCAGATATTTCACAATGTAGAGAACACAACAAAATATCGAAAAGAAAATATTTATACCCGAAAATTGGTGTTTGGAGTTCTGTCGAAGCATGAGAAACGATTCCACGATCGATTATCAAAACGACATCAAAAAAAATTATAGGGAAACGCTACACACCGAGGTGTCGTTTTAAAGTAGCGTCATCAGGTAGACAGACAAAAACTTGCCAATAACGTACTCCTATTAATTTTCGTGATGATTGAAGGGAGCGATTGTCAATATCACTTGTCTGATACGCGCCGTCTAGCAAACTTTTGGCTCAAAGGCACGTCCACGTTGGTAATGAAATGCAGCTTATCCAGTCAATCTACCACTTGATAATATATAGCCTATTGATGTATGCGGATCTCGTAAGCAATACAACAATCTATTGTAAACGGTCTGTGACCTTCACAGAATAGTGCTAATTGTGCGTGGCGTATTCAACCGAAAAAAAACTACAGCGTTCTCCTACTCCACCAATGATTTCGAATGCTATTGCGTAACAGGCATGATAGCGAACGTGACACGGTTTTAGCCTATCGCTACGTTCTTGGCACTCTGACATGACGAGATGCTTTATTTACAGGAAATACGTTGATTGATGATCATATCGTCCCCTGGAAGATACGTGATTTGCATACTATACCTAATAGAACAGTTACGTATAAAACTGAAAAATAAAGAAGATATAAGCATTAGCGTACAGAGACCGTTGTCAGGATGGTTCAGTGGTGACTTTGTTGCAAAGTACTAAACCTGTGACCACTTTGGTCTAAGGTCGAAACCCGACGTAGACACACTTCGTTTCGTGATAGAAGAAATAGGGCTTTTGAGGCAATGCCTAATGGCAGTATCGAAACATTTGCTATACTCAAAGATGCAGCTTGTGGTCATATAGATCAGAAAATTTTTTCGAAAGTGGACTATGAGCGATGTCTGTGTTTTTGGGATGAAATCTATATTTGAGGGTATCGTCAAATATCTCATTGCGTAGTGGCTTTCGTGAGATATCCGGCCCCAATTAATCTCCATCTCTGTGCTGGCATCTTATCGGCAAGCAGTATCAAGATCGTCCTATGCGACAATTTTGCTAGTAGCCTGTAGCCTTACTATTGCTATATATTATATATACAGCACTGCAACGTACTGAATTTATGCAAGGTTCACCTAGCGGAAAAATAGCTAAATTGTCAGCATCAAATCCATCTAATCCCTAGCCAAATTTAAATAATTCGTTCCGGCTATTGCCGGATGTGTTGTTTCATTGACTAGGATACGTTTGCTTGTATCTACGGTATTATTACGGTAATATTACGGTATAATGATTATTGCTTACAATACAGAAACTGGACAAGTTCATAACTTGCAGGAACTATGATTGGATGCCATTGTGGTTCGGACAAATACGATGACTTCAGCAGTCGAGTTAGAAAAAGAGGTACGTTTACGTGCGCTGAATGTGATGTAAATTAGCAGAAAAGCCCTTCTTCCATGACACGTCCTTGTGCTGAATCCCCGTTTAACCAGTGTTTTAATTAACAGAATCAACAAAACTGAATTTAAGTCGCAATTTGAGTTATTATTAGTCTAACGTCGTCTTCACACAGCTCGCCCCTAGTTAGAAATAGGCCATTGCTACGCAGACTACCGTACTCTTGGAAGTTCTTTGGAGACGCTGCAAATCTTGTCTTTCATTCTGCCATCAGCTTTCTGATGGGCAGACAGCTGACAAAACGTAGCGCTCATTCGGAATCAGAAATGATCCGTTGTTTACTCTTATGACAAATGTCCATTTACGAATGTGGCGGCTTTAAATAAAAGCTAGTGGCTCAATAATGAATCATTCAGTCTTGTTACGTTCTTGATAGATGGGCGTAGGTAATCTTTCTCAGTAGTAGCGGACTGCCTACGCAGAAAGCATACTCTTAAGCAAACGCCCGCCAGCCTGCCAGACAGGAGACAACAGCGCCGATGCCAAAAGCATCCCATAGCAACGAATCAATGGTGCAGCAGGATTTCTCGAGACTCCAGACGAATCTGTTAGCTTTGAAAAACTGCCTAAATTTTCTTTCATATTCACCTTTCGGCCGACGTTTGTATGTAATCTATGATGGTTGCTCATCGTAGTCAGCTTATAGTTTTTTGTTACATGAAACCTTGATTAACTCAAACAGATATTCCACCCATATACGACATGTCTTAGCGTCAATTGAACCTAGTTTAATTTAAGTTTAAGAAAAAAAACACAACATCTTAACTATAGAGCATTTTTACTCATAATTCATATCTACCGTTAGTATGGATTACACCGACCTTAAAGTTTGTCGCTGTTTAGTATAGTAATAATAGTAATCCAAGATGTGTTTCATTAATCAAAGGATCTGCACGTATACAATTTGATTGGTAGACTTTTCTGGTAAAGATTAACTATACGCTCTACATATATTTAATACTATCGAAATGTTACGTCGCAGTTTGGTAATGTTTTTCTGTGCCGTAATATACTGACGCCATCTTGGTCTTCTACCTGCCAGTACAGTTGTAGTAACAGCTATAATCGTAATCTCTCGTAGTGATGTCTTGCCATCTACGTGACTCTTTGGTAATATAATAGTCCACGACCTTTTTGTTAGTGGTCCTTCGGTAAGAAGCTGGCTGGCGTGTTTCGAACAGATATACTATGCACCGATATCTGCACTTCTGGATGACGTAGGTGTGCCGTAAAATCACGTTCCAATATAACTTCTGCGTGAGAAATATGAAGCGAGGGGGTACGTAAATTCATTGCCATGACCTCGATGGTAAGGGGCTCTTACTGTCCTGTTACGGTAATCAAACCTTACAATGTTTATAGGAATTATCCAATGGGACTGGAGTGCTGTTATTTATCCGTTGTTAGCGTCGTTGTGATGTGTACGACCTCCAGATCTATCTACAGATGCCCATTTCCTCTCTACTGCTTGCTAGTATTGGGATTCGAAATCTCCATTCTTCAGCTAGTAACCGAATCTTTTTCTACTTATTTAAGCAACTATAGCATAAGCCAATTGCGCTTGCTTTGATCCTCCACTAACTAAGCAGTGTGGAATGCTATCTGCAACGTACCCATTCGCCGACAAGCAAAAATATGGAAACGACCAAGACAACTGGTTCAAATGGCTTTTGCAATCTCTCCCACACCATCACAGCTCTTGGCAGGTTCCTCACGTCATCGAGCGGCCGCTATGGAGTGGCGAGGGCCATTTAGATCTGTATCGTTTGGTCCGCATACCTTCTAACTGTTCTATGAGTCTGGACAAGTGTAGCTGCAGCAAGAGCCGCGTGAAAACACTGCCGCTGGCGTCCATGTGAGTTTTTGTCGGAATACCCAACACTAGCTCCTCTTCTTTTCCACTGCTTGTAGCGGTAAGCAAACGGAATAGAACAAAGTTTAGCGCTGCATTTTTGCTCGCTAGTGCCACTACACACTTTTAGACATTCTATACGACTGTAGCTATAGTAATCGTAGATAATAAGTGGAAAAATGGGAGAAAGGGCTTGCCGAGTACTGGTGGAACTGGGGGGACGGAGATAGGCTACAATGGTGGAAGTAGAGCCTTGGGGAGCACCAAATCCTCTGACGCACGCCTCAAGGCTGGATATCGCTGGCTGTCAGTAAACCGACTGCAGGTCATATTGGTTTGTCAGCAGCAAAAGTAGCAAGCCTAGTAACGTTGCTGGAGATATGATTTATGCAGCACGTAGTCTATCGATGTTTTGGGTGTCATACAGCATGTCGACAGAGACGCCGCCCAATTCAATGTGACGGGCTCATGCTGTTAGCGTTTGTCGTGTAACATGTTGTACCCTGACGGCCTCAAGCGGTTCTTATCATCGCTGCTAGCCCGAGCTAGCTGTTTTATGAGTATTCATTAATCATCATTACTACAGTTAGATCCGAGAACAAGAGAAACAAGAATCATGTAGACTTAAAGAAGAACGAAGGAAAAAGATAAATCGAAGAAAGAGGAACCGTCTCGCATTTGGCTGTTGTGCGCCGTTTGACGGCAAGAAGCCCAAAATGACTAGGGTAGTGGCAGGTGAATACATGCTTAAAATACAGATGATCTAATTCTAGGAAGGCAAAGTTGGACCACAACAGAGTTCCACAACATATGAAGTTTGTAGTACGTGTTGTGAT
This sequence comes from Varroa jacobsoni, assembly GCF_002532875.2. Classification (NCBI taxonomy): domain Eukaryota; kingdom Metazoa; phylum Arthropoda; class Arachnida; order Mesostigmata; family Varroidae; genus Varroa; species Varroa jacobsoni. Next base: position 266,589 of record NW_019214149.1, on the reverse strand, counting down.
CAGCTGCTGTGATAATGCCAAAGCGGACATTTTTTCCTTATATGATAACAATATACGTGCACATGTTTAGATCTCTGTTAGTTTTAGTGAATCTGGTAAACTTTCAGCCTGGATAATTTCAATGACGCACTGACACAATTCGATTTTATTCCCCTGTCGCTTGGTTAGCTTTCGACATGTTCTGGCGAGAAATACATATCAAAGTCACGGTTTAATAGAAGCAACGTTAGCACGAGCACGTATAAAATCGATAAGGAAATGCGTATGGTCATAACGTAGAACGAAGGGCAACTAAGTGGAGTTGTGAAACAAAGGAGAAGACAAGGACCAGCTGGATCTCTTTCTAGCTAGATAATCATGATCTAAATATAGGTTCAGTGAAAACGTTACGGTGTCGCTGTAGGCGTTGAGGCTAGGTTACGGTACAATTAAAAACTGACGTTACGGGTATTTGGCTTGATGTCTTCTAATTTGTTTTCAGCCTGCTTCAAGGTTTTCGATACTACATAGGCATCATTGCCTCAGTGGTGTTCTTATGCGGAACAATGCAGCTAGCTTGAATAACCACCAATATAATAATAACTGATTTATATATACCTCTGTGGTTAAAAGGATAACTATATTTTTGACGGTACTCGTGTTTCCTCACCCTAAAATCTCCAAATATAAAATGAGGCTTTCTGTAATGTATTGTAATGGTACTGGGTCCAATAGCCAAAGTTTTACGTACGTCATACGCTTATACGATATGAATAAAGCAGAAGAAAATTGTATTTACGACGTCGTCTAGTTACGAACATTAGTGATTTCTGCCTATTTGTTTTTCAAGCTAATAGCCGGGACCTAACACGCTATCAAAATAAGGTTGTTCTCTGGTATCGAACACTTCGTATTTTCGGCTCATTCAAAATTTTATTTGTTTCATAGAGCTACATTGGAATTGTAGAGCTCAGCTGTAGAATCCGCGTTACAGGAGTGGCATATTTGTAACATACGATTTTGTATGATACCATGACTCACGGTTATCTTGTAATAACGTTCGTCGTGAGACCCAAAGTATACTTGGCTCTATGTGCATTCAAGGGCAACAATTTGCTTTGTTTGTTGTCGACGTCTACCAGGAAAAGTACTCAGTCGAAAGTTGCGGTGTCTCATATTTTGTGTGTATGCAAAATGCTCCAGCCCGTAGCGGTCTATAATCGCGATGATTTTCTCCATAATGTCAAGTTGCCGGGCCCGTAAGGCCATGAATCCATGCATAGATTTGTCGTTGTATTTGCTTTGTTGCAAAAGATCTGTTTAAGCAAACTGAGAAGTTCTAGTTTGATTTGGGTATAGTATGTACGTGTATCTATCACTTGCGTAATTATGTGGGCCATAAGCCGCCCTATGAGGACAGGTCCGATGCACATGGGTTTAACGTAATAAATCATGCCATGTAACAGCTAGAGAAATTCTATCGAACACACTGTCACTTAGTATACTTATAACAGTTGTTCCACGTAACTACCTACCACGCCAACAACTAAAAAAAAAGAAAAACTATTTTTGATTCTCTATTTTGTATCGTAGAATCATTATTATATTAATAGTATTGGCCTGGATACTATGGTTATGAACGGACAGGATAACTCTAGAAGAGAGCCACGAAAAATGACAATGAAGGCTAACCGTCGTAGAAAAAATCGACTCTTGTACTTGTTCGGTTTTTACTGCAGGCACAACGCACCGATGCGTCATGAAAGCTAGCTTAACCGAAATTTCACATGATGTAACTCGTTAGACTGCTAGTAAACAGATAAATTAACATAATAGAGCGGTAAAATATTGCCTCACTCCCAACACAGCCCCTGTGGACGTTAGAGTTGCGTATCAAACAGGTCGAAACGTAACGCTTCACATTTGAATAAGCTGTGACCATAAAATCTATTCAACGGTGGAAAAATAACCGGCACACGACGCCATACGCGTTAAACAAACACACCCTGACCATATTTCTTTAAGCTTACCTTTAAGATCGACCTTATGCTATATGCTAGTAATATTTCAAGTTGTTCTTCTACTCCTATTATTCGTTCAACACCGTTTTAACGTTCGATAATATGACGCAATTCTATGTACCTATGATGTTCCGTCGAAACCCGTTGGGCTTGCTTGAATCTACTATAAATTCTAATCTGGGCAGATGGCGGGCAGACGGTTTCATTGAATTTCTGTAAGAAACCCGCCTGCCAACTTATTTATGCTACCTTACTGGATTACTTAGATGTTTGTGCTCAACAACGTTTAGGCCGTATCGGTCCCAAATGCTTCGTCCCGTTTCTCTTTTAATACGAAAACGGCTAACATATCATGTCCGCCATTGCCGGTCTGAGAGCGTTACCAAAAGCGATAAATTCACTAAAACTGGCCCTAATTATCTATTCCTGTTTAACAAGAATAGCAACATTCGACCAGAATAAGAAATGCTTATTTAATGCAAGACTAAATAGGCCGACACCGTTCTATCACATGGCCAGTCGGGACGTTTTTCAGATAACGCCAAAGAACTCGTTCGCGGGGCTAAGGACCTTTGATTAGCTAGACTGTTACAGTGATTGTGTGAGGTAGGGGATGAGCTGAAGGGACGCAAGTCGTGTACTACCTTCGTCACCCGCATAGGGCTAATTGTTACCAACGAATATTGCCCGCATCAAATACGTCGATATACGAATTCTGGTTAGGTTTACCTATAACACTCACTCTCTTTGTTCCTTGACCTTCGCGTGCTCTTTGTGCTGGTCAGATGTGATAAGCGACAGATCTGTTACAGATTCGATGATCCGGCCACGCTAAGCCGATAACAGGGATTTGACTGTAACTAAAAATTGCTTTTTCCGAAACGAACCTTTCATATAACACTGCAAGTGTTAGCTAGCAAATCGGATTTCTGATCGATAAACTCGTCATCGAATTGGATCAATACACCTCAGCTGGTTCCACGTCTAATTTAAAGTGATCTGATGAGACAGATAAATAAGCCCGTTCTTTCTGTAGAAACGCCGGCAAACAAGCATAAACACGACGATAATAATATTAAGAAACTAATGTGTTGCTACAGGATAGCGTAAATCGTGGGCGACTATTGTTGTATTTTCGATCGTATGGGATGAAGAAGTAAGCGTAACACGCTGACTTTACAACTCTGTCTTCATATTCAGTTACTAGACCGATACCTAAAGCCGACTAGAACGAATCCCTAGCGGTGACCTTATAGATTCTTCGTTGATTCATTACTGTGTATTCATCGGTAACACAAACCCACATCCACGTCCGTATCAAACGGGCATTGGGGTGGCCGCAGAGTAATTTGTGTGTATCGATGATACTCATCGCTACGTAAGAGTAACATGAAGAACCATCTAACTATTATACGTACGTCTTTGCGTTCTCAGTGAGTTTTGCGGTTTCGGACTACATTGCCAATGGATTACAAGGTGACGGCAACGGTCTTTCTTGACGGTCATCATCATGATAATATGTACGAATATATATGGCATTGACAATGCGTTGTAATTGCCATTTTTCGTTGATTTGCCATTTAGCTAAGTGACTCTGCTCTACCGATGGCGGCATCTGGAAACTGTTGTGTTCGTTGGCGGTAACAAAAACTTGACAAATGGGTCTCGTTCCATATTCGCATCGGCTTATTTTACCACTTTCACTAAACGGTAGCAGTTCTAGTCTAGTTCTAGTAGAGGAATGTTTGCCAGTGCATCACCTTTTCCACAAACAACATTAGCCAAATTTCCAAAGCTTCATAAATATTGGTGATAATAATTTTGCTTTTGTTGTTTGATAACAACAGAGTCGAATATTGGTGCTTATCCACTGACGCTACGTTATCCGTCCTTTTTTCCGTTACTAAGTTGCCATTAAGCGCAAAGTGCCAGAACAAATTAAACGGATCAAGGCGTTAGAGCAGCCGTCGCAATCTGTGGCGGGAGGTAGGAAAAAGCTCGTTTCACGAACACAAATCGTTGATAGCGCTTACCAAAAAATTGGGGAGCTGCAGCGAGGCAGAGTGCTGTAAACGAAATTGCTATGAAAGCTATCCACTCCCACGAACAAGTAGCTCATGTCGTAACGGTGACTAATGACAATCGCTAATAGGGGGAAGGCAGCAAATCTGGCGATCTGGGTGGGGCCCAACACTGTAAGCTGTGCTCAGTTCATTGGATCGGGGCAGAATTAGCAGGATGTATTTGAAATGACAGAAGCCATTTTTACCGATGTAAGTCAACAAAAGGAGGCAGCATATTCGCGAAATAACTTTAGTCCGATGTAAGGTGGATAGAGTCTGTTGGGCCGGCAGTGCGAAAGAACCAAGCGAGGGACACTGGGTATCGAGAATTTTCTAGCAGAAAGAAGAATAGAAGCAGATCCATCTATTATTGATAGTTGTCAATTTGTGTTAGTAGCTTGTATGAAGATTATTGTGAAACTAAACTGCCTCCGTTGATTCTACTTCTGCTGTCTAACGCATGTCGATACGATCAGGATTTCCAGTTAGATAGTCTTGTTCGTCCGTGTTTCGTTGCCTGATTGCAGAAGTGCATAGTCAATAGAACTTTATTACTCTGTACAGGTACTCACTTCTGCGACTGGCGCTATTTCCGGCATAGACCAATGATGGCATGGCAGCAGAATCTGCTGTAGAAGTCTAATGTGTACAAGTGGTACTGAGTCAACAAGAAATACCTATTTCATCAAAATGGTTATACTGTGCAGTATTATTCGATGTTGGTTAGCAAAAACTGAATATTCTTCACAAGGCGTTAATACATGTATACACTACAGAGTGTGGAATAAGGTCTATCTGAGCCTATATTACACCATATATACTGCGTAGATACCCGCACTGAAAACACAAATCTCCATGACCTTTATTGCTTACGACAGCAATAGCAACTTCAATAGTTTGCGGATATACTAATTATCCGTGAATTTCGAGAGAGCGGTCGACAGACCCTCCCAAACCTACAAAGCAGGCCTATACCATAATATCGACAAATAATCGACAGGTAACTTTTGAGCTCTATTCATATATCGACTTTTTATGGGGCAGAAGTCTGTCTTATAATTACATGAACAAATGGATTGGTCAGCTAAATTACATGGCAACTGAAGGACCAGCATAGAGTGTACTGTCGCCTGGGGCTAGCTAGTCTGGTTTATTGGAGACTCATAGGTAATAGCTGACAGTTTCGTAGTGGAGTAAGTTATGAAAGCTATATATAAGAGAATTATAGCAATAGACACGCTATAGACAAGATGATAACAACGTCTTTGGCGCCATTGCTTACGGTTTGCCACAAATGTCAGTGTCCTCAGTCTCAGAAATACGATCAAAACCTCTACACTCGCCTGGCATAACATATGATGATTCTAAACGTAAAACGTACACGCTTCCTCGTAGAATTCGCCACTGTCTTCTTTAATAGCAGTTCTGCACGTACGTTTATTCGAGTATCGCAATAACGAAATGATAGATGCGGTGCCGTACAGGTGTACATGCAATCTGCCGGAGCCAATACGCCTTCATTCGTCAGCAGGAGTATGAATCTTCTTATATTGTGGAATATTTTTATCGAACAAACAAATAAGTATTACGGGCTTTACAAACGCTGAGCGTGTATCCATGCTAAATCATATACACCGTCTAAAGACCCATAGGCTTTAGCAAGTTAGCTAAGCCATATCGCTAACTTGCTAAAGACGTCTCTTTATCTTATCTTGGCTATTTCGAGTCATTAAACGTTAGTTCGGACAACTGACCGGTTTTGTTAGCATGTAGCGATCTGTTTTTCTATGGTCGGATTCGAATCTGGACCATCTCACGTGTCCCTACGTGAGTCCCTCTCACGTGACTTAGAAGGCAAGAATAACAGAGCAATTCTAATAATAATAGTCAATAAATGAACATTTAAAAGGAAGACTATGGAAAATATCGCTGTTTTTGTAACAGCGGCATTCCCTAAAGGAGTTACTATATCTATTGTGGATTTTTCAACTCAAATTCTGTATTCTCTTTGGAGCTGACAGATGGAATCCTTCTATATAGCACAAAGGGCGCCAAACTCGTTCGCCTACCTTAATAATTGCTTGTTCTATAGATTGGCACTAATCTACACCGTCATCTCGTGCGCTGCATCCTAAACGACTTATGGTCTAACCTAGCTTTTAGGCGTACGGATATTCCGTGGATAATCTGTCACAGCACATTGTCCATATAGACTTATACATGTAGTATAGTCGATACCGCATATATGTTTCGAAAAATCGGTCCACTTTATTTTTAAAAGCATCAGTAACGGAATTGTGAGTAGATTTCATGTTAGTACGACTGTCAGCATGTCTACGTATAAGTTTCGTTGTTTACCTGTTTCTTGCCGTAGCCGAGAATACTAAAAAGTGAAGATGCTGTTGATGATCGCGATGATGACGTTGGCGATCTAGAAAATAATCAGGGCTCACTTCTTCCGATTTTGATAACGGTAAAAGGTCGCCGCCACGAATCTAGATCACAACTGCTATTTTTTCTCGTTGCGGGGCGCAAATGTTTCACGCTAAGATTAGAAGCTCATCTTTGTCAGTCAATATAGAACAATTACGGACAAAGCAAGAACTAACGAAACACTGCAATTCAGAGCGAAAAAATATTTTAAAAAAATAAGAAAAAGATATATCTTTTACTAACTTCTTCGATTATTATATTTCAGCCATAAAGTTAATGAATATATACCCTCTCACTGTTGTATATACCCTTTTTTAAATACGAGAGTTTACTCTTTTACATAACAAACCCTCGGAAACAATGTCGTTTTACGGCAGAAAATCGTAACTCTTCATCTTGCTTATGACGTGTTAAAAACGCTTATATCTAGATATTTGCTAAAGATATTTACTTGAACTATAAGCTAATATTAAGTAGTACCTATTTACGAACAACCGCTCCACTCTGTCCATGCAGGAACAACCATGATTTGGTCAGGCGGTAGGAAAACAATCTGAATTATCGGACGCACCTACATCCGCTTGACAATCGTACTAGCTTCGCAGCTGACCAGCCCGTGTGGCGAATTTTTCGTGAAGGAAAATTTCGCCCAGATAATAACTCAGTAATGTTACGACGATATCAGTTAGGTGCTAACAGTCTGGAGAAGGTCTCACTGGTTCCGTGCCTCCCGCACTTTATGATGGTAGAATTCGTGTGATCGTGGCTCTCAGTAGTTAATTTATCAGAAGATGAGGTCTCAGCGCTAGCGTCAAACGATGTTACCATATTCTAGAACGGCCAATGGGCGAACGTGTTATTCTATGAATAATCTATAATTTAATAGTTACTTGTGTAGTTCTACCTTGGACATCAAGTAGCAGCTGACAGAGCAGTTAACTTGAAGTTCTTTGCACAATATCTGATTGAGTTACGCAACGTCGCCTCTATTCGATTCTACTATATAGTTAATACTTACGACTTTTCTAAGGATTCTGGTTCTACCTAACTTGAAGTTCTTTCTAAATGCATCAAATTCAGAGGATGCGGAGAAGGCCATTCTGATAACACAGTAAAAAAACCGCTAGACAGTAGCCCATACACAGTGATAATTTAGTCACATGTTCGCTACTTCTGCTGCGTAACGTATCACCTAGACGTCTGTTCTCGTATTGGGTCAATGAAAATAACTGGATTGTAAATTGGCATCGAAGCGGCAGTAACTAGTCTCAAGTAGGCCCAATGTACCGCAAAAATAGCTAAACATAAGTGTGAAAATAAAGTATAGTAGTGACGGTTTTATGCGCTCGTAAAACCGGAATGACGATCATCATCTAAAATAGCCACAACTTATCTAATCTAAGCCATCTGCATCTTGGAGTCATAAATATGTCCGCTTAATTCGACGGTCCAAGAGCCAATAGCCAGTTACTTCAACCAACGATGAAGTACTTGTTAATGTAAAAAATATTTCGCTAAAACGCCATTAACTTATCTCGGTTTTATTAGCCGAACAAAGCTACAGACCAAAAGGCCTCGGAGTCGATAACGGTTCACGAACCATAAATAACATGTAATTTTCTGTTTATGATCATCAGTTTTATATAACTACTAAATCCTATATTAGGGATGGCATATATAAAATAATATGGCAACAAAATAATTGAATCGTCGGTTTTGGCATTCATTCGAGGCATGAAGCACGTCGAAATCTAAAAACAAAGACATCAATCAAAAAAAGACACCCTTCAACGCTCGAAACGAGGCTGTCTAACATCTATATGACCCGTGATTTGCAATGTTTCGAGGCAAGTGTGCTTACTCTCACTATGTTGTACACTTCGTCATACAGTGATAAACATACACAGTGCAAATAAAACGTTCTCTAAAGCAGCGCCAGAGCTTCTTACCCCTGTAGTGGCTTCCAGTAAATATCTCATACTGCAATGTGATACGGTGGGCATATTGAGGTGAATAGTAGTAATCATCTCTAAATGAGTTTTTTAGCCGAAATTTACAGAAATATATAGCATTAGGGACAAGTCGGTTGAGAGAGGCATTTCAGGAGTGGAAATTCACTACGGTCTCATAAACAATTTTAAATAGTTCTGCAATCATATTTGTTAATCAGAATTGTAGCGGAGCTTTCTGTTAGCCACAAAAAAGAGGCCACGACAAACAGGGAATGGACTGCGAAAAAACAAGGTCAGGCCGAATAACGGCTGAACATTCGACATTTCCGTTGGTCGACAAACTGTAGAACTTCACATGTTAGCCTTAGTTAGCGGTAAATTACCTTTTGACTGCGGCCTGCGACTCAATTCCATTAGACGAGAAAGAAAAAGTGACCTTCAACGCCGATGGAAGTCTACTAACTATTTTCCTTTGATCAGGTTCAAAATATGCCAGCTGTACGATTGCCTTCGAGTAACAATGTATCGATATTGTAATGTAAATCGCGTTCGCATTGCTACCGATTGAGGGTACCTAATACTTTTGTTATTGCTATCCATGCAAGAACTGGCAGCAATTTCAGAAACTTACAGGAATTTTTGCCGTTGAGCAAATCTCGCATAATACAATACACAAGTTAGAATTAGAGTTAATAATCTCACAAGATAAGCTTGCTTGATCACGTATCTCTAGAGTTTCACAAAAATCACGAAGCTCACATTTAGCACGATATATTTATCACATTATCGACAGTGGTAAGGATTTGTTGGTAGTTAACGCCGTTATATAACCTAACCCTCTGAGTTCTATTTACTAATAGAAAATCACACCTTACTTATTGATAATAACACTAACTTTTATTGATTCCGTTTTCCCTGCAAACAGTAATACGCATTATAAGCAGCTTGTGCAATAGCGGTAAGCTGTTGCCGCTGTTTTAGCTGCTCGGTCTTTATTTTCGTTTTGCTATACATTGTTATTGCCACTTTCGAAGCGGCGAACATTTCTCTCGTCATAACTTATTTGATTCGGTATGCCTGTCATACGCCAATGCGATGTCTCATTGGCGTTCTACGTACAACACGCGCTTGTTATACAGGTTCACGGGTACAATTATCTACTCAGTTCGACATAACACGCGACTGAGCGACGTCGCGCGGCCGACGTCCGCAAGAGTCATTTGTGAAAGCTTCGGTGATTGGCGGCGCCACCATAGCCGTGGCCGCGGCCGCGGCCGCCCTGAAAGCCAACGGTGACCAGACGACTTAATCATAGCAACGGGACGTCGGTTTTGTGCGATTGTAGAGAGGGTGCACTGGCAGCCGCTGAGGGCTAAGGCCCACCTGTTGACCAGTAAACAAGGTAAGGCTAAACGCTGTAGCAACACGAGCGGAAGGGGCCAAAAGGCCAGTCATTCGTTTCGGTGTATTCCATCCTACATCCCAGCGTCGCAACAAGGTAACAGCGATGAAACCGAAAGGGAAGAGATTACTTTTTGAAAAAACGCAGTTGGGGTTTATGACGACCCTGAAACCGCTGCTCTGGCAATTGCGCCAGTTCGTGGCTGTGTGTTTTTGCCTTACTTTCCCTTTATTGCTGCGTATTTTTGGTGTTACTAAAGCAACTGCTGCTGCTGCTTCTAGAGATGCGCGGATGATAACAGCGGAGCTCCGTGGCAGAGCTCCGTTTCCGAACTCTAAATTTAGAATGATGCAAAAAGTAATGCACGAAGAAGCTGCGTGGAAAAGAATGACCGCGTGCCCGTTCGTGCCGACCGGTAATATAGGCGAAAACGTCCAATCAAAAGTCGAGAAGAGAAACTGGCAAGGTTTCTTCGCTGCTGATAATGACGAATCACGATAGAAAACTGTGACGGACGCGCCTTTTCGTTGTTGTCCCTTGTCGCGTCTTTACACGATGACCCGACACGATGGCAGTGGATAGCCAACCGTCGGTACAGCAGTTTGTAAATTAGGTAATTGTTTTATGGCAGCAGTGAAGAGTTATGAAGAATTCGTTTCGTATGGAATCTGAAAATTTGTTGCTCGTGACTTATTGAGTTAGGCCCAATAGCAGAGTAAGAAAAAAGGCACTTCTGGCAATCTGGGCTTCGTTAAATCACTCTATGTTTTAAGCGTGTGAAAATTGCGTTATCACTTCGACCCCCTATTGGTCACTCAGGGTGTTGAGCGTTCGCAATTTCGCAAAACACTTCAACGAAACAAAAGGTTATAATATGGCTTCTATTTAATCAACTGGTAGATGTTTCGCAAAAGGCGAAACATGAGTTATCCTAGCAGAAAAAGCCTACGAATACCCTAGAGGTTAATTTAATTTCGCTGAGATTCCTCAAACACATGATACGCATGCGGGATCGTAGAAACACGACACATAGCTTTATCGATATAGAAAATTAAATTGTTCCACCTTACCGGACGAAGCTCCGCTTCAACGAGAAAAGCTATGTTGACACCATGGGTACGGAGAGAAACTCAGACATTTTCAAAATATCAAATTCGAACCGCTCGAGACAAATCTATCGCTTAGCGTCTCCATAGTAGTAGAAATGTCTCTTTCTCAATTTTTGTTGAGCCTATATGATTCGTGGTCAGGCATCGAGTCAATACCGCAGAACGAGTCAACGATCGCTCGTTTTTGGCTTCGGAAACGGATTTCATACAAGAAAAAAAAAGAAGAAAACGACAGTTGCTGATTTTCTGAAAGTTAAATAAAAGCTGATTGTCGGAAATCGTCATATCGTTAATAAATACTGATCATTTAGTTTTAGCCTCTCCATAAAAAATGCCACATATTTGTATGGCATTCAATTACAATACCGCAAACAATAACAAATAATGCAATTTTAGGTCAATCACTTTAGCCCTTTACTTGTTATACCTAAAACCTAGTTGGAGGCCATTATTACTTATTGGTAAGTTAGCAAAATAGTTTTAATCACATCTGACATGTTCTTATAACGAACTTACGTGCTTAGAATAAAGTTTTATAGACAGTAAGGAAAAAATTCCCAATTGCAACAAAGTTCGACTGTATTAAAAGTGATAAAACACATTCGTAAGTAACGCCCTCCACCTTTGAATAGCGATATCGATACTGGAATGCCTTGGGCTTTAATGTCTGGTCATTTGGCCGTTAGCCATTGCTTAAGGATGGGTGACTCCTGGACAGGACAAAACGATGCTGATCTTGACACTTTAGAATGAGTTGATCGTGAAAAAGGCCTCGGGAATTCCATCAAATTTCTACCAATAAGTAAGTAAATTAATTGTGCAACCAATAATATCCAGGCAGATATTGTCGGTTTCGTAATGAACCGCTATTTGAAATAGAATAAAATTCCCATTAAAGGTATCGGCCAATCCTGCCAATGAATGGGTAAAGGGAAAACCTTATTTGTTATTTATGCAGCGGACGTGAGATATTTTAACACATGGAGATTCGTGCGTCTCGCGTTAAATGCAGGATAGCTAAATGTAAAAGATGGCTACAAGTGAACACTAACGTAAGTGAGGAACTTTACATGCAGTTAAACTTGAAAGTGAAAAATTCTATTATTAACATTGTGCACACACGCAGCCTTGTCGTCTTAGCGTAAACTTACACTCGTCGATAACATTTTATCGTTGCATTATAGCAGATTTGGCTTTCAGCGAACGTACGCCAAATGAATCGTCGTCGCCCTGCAGACTGTACCCGAAGTACACACTAACTATAGTGCCATATAGAAGCCCCTCTGAAAGCTTTCAAAATGTTGTTTTTCATGGCTACAGTTTTGGTTGCCGGGAGACAAAAAAATAAATCACTCAATGACCTTGTTTTAATTAGTACCGCTTGATGGTCATGTGCTACTTCAAATAGACAGTTAAATGGCAGAACACACGTTATCGAGTAGTAATCAGTGGGGTTTTAATATGAGCATAAGCGTTTCCGGTTTCAACACGCTTGGCTTTTAGGCATTGTAATATGACCCGGACGGAAGTAGAAACAACCTATTTCTAACCGCAGAAAACCTTAATTAAAAAAATATAATATATGTTTGACTGATCAATATAATGTCTATAATACATAATAGCTAGGCACACAGTATTGCAGGCTTAACAAGCTTAAGGGTCTAGATCTACAATACATCATGTAAAACTTTTTCTTTTAGATAACGATTGGCGTATAATATTGAGCTGGTGCTTGGTTTATTGACGTTAAGCGAGTGGTTATCCAGTCCTTTTAAAACTAAATAAATAACTGGTAGTCCGAGATAAACAGTGTTAGAAGGTGGCTTGATCGACAAAACATCATCGTCGAACATATCTAGTAACGTCTGTTGTAAACATGACTTGTGGCGCTTCTATTATTCTTCATCTAGTCGAAGGCGGCAGAATAAACAGTACAAATATACCCTGTTAGATACAATTAATTGATTTATGATGAACAGTTGCGAGCTTAGTCTCTGTATACATAAATAGATATATATAGAATACACTATCGTACGATATCTTTGAATACCCAGTTTGCGTTTTGATGAGATAAAGGCGTGGTCCAACTGAGCACACACACAATATTAATGATATAATTAAACTAAATGTTTTTTTCTAGCCTAGAGCAGATTCGAGCAGAATAATTTCCAAACGCCGACGCCTCTTAACTGCAAACTGCCCGAGCTTACATGTTTACCGCAGCACGAACAGAAGAACCGCATAGACATAATGTATCTAGTCGGTACATAGTGAGATTATCAATGTCAGATAACAATTTACCATTTCAAACTCACCTGGATGTTAGCACGAATTACATCACTCTACACTGTCTTTTTTCTAGCTATATCACTCGGCAAAGAAACTTGTCAAGACTGATTAAAGCCAGCGGCCCCGGTTACATGATTACCATACACGGGTTGACTGACGGTAGTAAGTGGAGAGTTTTTGTACTATCTTTAAGGTTGGTTAATGCCTCGTTCTATAGCCTCGTCGTTAATAAGTTCAAGTTTAAGGAGGCTACAATACATTTCCACCTATACTTTCATATGGAGGTGATTAAAAAATGCGATCAGTTATACAACACAGCTCGATAAAAGTTTCAGAAATGCGTTAGTGCGGGAAATACGCTCATTCTGTAAGGAAAGCGGGAACCTAAAGGCAATAGAGTCTTAGCGGAGGATCAGCTGAAAGGAACCAATTTATAGTAATTGTTTTTACTGTCTCAGAAAGCTACGAATCAGTTATAGCAAGTGGGTAAACTTGAAGCAAGTCGCCCTCGGTGGTGCGTACCCGAAATTACAGGACATATATATATATATATATATATAAACATTTCAGATAAGATAACCACCAAGAAAACAATTTGATGGTAATTGTAATGTATTTTTCGATAGAACAGCGCCATTGTTAAGCATAGTATATTTACTTGTTGTGAATTGGTTCACTAGTAGTTATAACGAAATTTGTGGAATATTTTGAAGGAAGACGTTTCCTTCCAGCAACAGAAAACAGAGACTCAGCGAGATCAACAGCTCGTATTTGCTAAGGGAAGTAGGAAAGTAGCAAATAGTCTAGAGTCAGTAGCGTTTCAAAACGTCTCAACGACCCCCTTCACCGAATAGCCATATTCAGTTCCTGTTTGTTCAAACGAATCTCTCCACGTATTCCTGATGTAAACGGCTGACTTTAGAGTCGTTCGCAGATAGGGGCTGGAGACATAATCATTTGTGTTGTTCAACTCGCCTACAAACGGGATCGCACTGACCGGACCAGGCGCATACTACGCTTTTTAGCTGAATCTAGCTTGATTTTAGTTGTGATTGTAACATCGTAGCTAGTAGTATACGTCATCGTAAAGGTGTATTGAAGGTCTTCACAACGATGCTATCCGGTTTGCCTTTGTTAGCACAAACGCACGTGTAGTCCAGCGTAGCGCTTAGTCCAATCATGGCAACAGTTACGGGTGTAAAACTTCTGCAAAATCGTAAAAATTGTCTGTTCACCATTGCTTTCGGCTTTTACGTCTCTTTAATAATTTCGTACATTTGTTGTTTGCCGGTGACTAGTCACAACGAACTTCTTGCACACATACAAAATTAAACCAGGAAAGGAATATGATTTTATGTATAACTAGTGACGAAAGCAATTATATACTAGAGAAAGGCCTGAAGGAGTATACAAAAAAAAAATTGTTTTATTGCAACACAGAGCAGTAACGTGCACGTATCATGAGTCGGGCATGCATCATTTCTGAGACGTTCAAAATCGCTTGTACACCACAAACATTATCCGTCAAAAAAGACTATTTAAATAAAGCAAGTCTAAAACTAACCTTATATTACGTTTACATACACAAGCCATCTTAGTTCAGTACAAATTTCAACCTAGCAAGCTTGCTGGAATTCGGAATCATAAACGCAACTTTTGGCCTGGAGTTCCCATTGACTCGAATGTGGCAAAAAACTTCGACGGACACATGCAGGGGTTCAGCTCTATAGAACTTGGCAGCTGTGCAATTTTTCCTTCAACCATTACTGGGGTGTTACATTTTGAGTGGCCGGAAGACAGACGCAAAGGATAGGTTTCTAGTCTACAGGGCGTTTCCTCTTGGCGATAGACTACATAAAACTGTGCTATGTTCAAGAATCGGAAAAATCTAGGATTACGTAGTGGAAGTGTCTTCTATCCTGGAAAGACAATGGGGCTGCATATGAACTGGCATGGCGCGCTTAACGCCGCCACCCGGCTCAACCCTTACCTGTTAGCCCTCCACGCGGCTCTCACGAGAGAGTCACTATCATTTAAATAGAAAAGCGCCGGTAACCGTTGCAGGAAATCCGAGTGAAGGTAGCTCTGTTGATATCTCAACTTCAAAGCGACCCAATTGACGAGGGAAAGAGATTTAATTGTGAGAAGAAATGTTTGTATGTACGTGTGCTCCAACAATGAGTGTTTAGCTAAGTAAAGCAGACAAGGACTACGTCTATTTTCGATCGAGCTTCCGAATGGAAGGAGGAGCCATATTGTTTCGTGTAGACTTGCCGCCCTTAATCCGTTCGACGTGATCACTATCAATAAAATAATTCTAAATCACAGCCAGTTTCTGCATTCGCTAGGGAACATCCATTCCGGGTAGTACCTACTAGCTGTACCGTGCTGTCATTGTGTGTGGGTGGCAGACCCAAGGTCCTATTTTGTTTATAATATTTGTTTATTAGAAAATTAAGTTGGCACATAATTTAGGAGCATGAAGGAATTATTTCGACGTTGAAAAAAGGTAGACGATAGATATTGTGATCAGTCCTGATAGTAACGTTGTTTTATAACGACTGACTGTTTTTGTATGCAGTGTATCAAAAAAACATGAGGCCCTGGCAAAACAACTAGTGGAAATTTGGTCTTTGCGGTTTTATGAGTGAATTAAGCTTACTATGTGAATGCGAGAAACCGACTTAGCCATAATAGAGGGCGCCAGTGAATGCCGTCAAGTTCATACGCTTCATAATATCTGAGAAGACACCAATGTCGGCATGGTTGAAAACGCTTGCCGCCTTCGACGTCAGTGCAACGGTAAACGTTTAACGATCTGCAGTTGTATTTTCTGTCACCTGATAACAGAATGATAAGAGGAACCCAAACGTGGCCGAAAATTCGGCGGCCCGTTGCCCGAGTAACTGTAATCCCTAATAATAACAGTTGACAATTTTTTCAAGCATGCTGTAATGTTTGTTTCCTAAGCATGACGACCTCTTTCGATTCATTTCTAGTAGTTTTAAAAGAAACAAGGCCAGTTTAAAAAGGGTCTCGATCGTTGTTACTTGGAGAAACTTGTTTGCGTCATTGGCATAATCACTTGTTCATTTCCCTGCTGGCCATACAGCAGCGAACAAATACACGTTTGAGCCTTTCGTTTACTAGAAAATTTCAACGGCATTTCGTCTTATGTTTGAAATGGCCTTTCTTGAAGTTTACTGCCCGCGAAGGTGTTACTCTATTTGGAATAGATAGTGCTGCAAAACAAAATACGATTTCCTATCTACCGGTGCCTTCGCATAGTATTCAGTGTAGCACTCAATTTGGCTTCGGTTTGGCTTGTGACCTAACGCAGGTGTCGACGTCAGATAAAGCACTTGTTGATTCCTTGTCGTTCGCCAATTGTCTAATGCCTACGCGGCAAATGACGAAGTAAGCAGACGAAGAGAAGTTCATGAAAATTCGACTCTACGGGATTTTGGTAGTCCCTATTTATACAGTAATTGACAGCAGTCATCCGTACGTCCATGTGTAGCGGCCCGTCTGCGTAGAACCGGTGCACAGCACCCCATCTTGGTCTCACGCGACCCCTACCGCATATATCTGGATTGACATTACTAGTATGTTAACCCTTAACTGCAGACGATCCGTTAATCGCCAGCCACTAAGCCACCACAACATATGATCGTTACGATGTGTAAACAATTTCTGACCATCTCTATTCGTCATTATGCTTACCTGTTTGTGCGCGTCGAACAAACACGAAAAAACTCGTTAAAACGAGTATCGTGCCGTTGTCGATAAACGCTAAATAAAAGGTAACATCAGAAGCCGACAGAGGGAAAGAGTCATCAAATACTACAAAAGTCAATCTCAAGCTTCGACAGAATAGCAGCGATTTCGGGTTTTCTGTTGCAGTTTTTCGGGTAATGTGTTGCTGAAGTGTTTAGCAGTGTGCGCGTTATTCTAATATGATACAGATCTTTAGATATCGCGTTTAATATCGCCGTCGAATTAAAATTATGGTCGTTTTCAATTGACTCTTATTGAAGTTGGTGGCGAAGTAAAGCTATATAACAGTCATTTTGAGCTACGTAACTATGAGCAAGTTTGAGTGTGAACTGAACTGAACTTTCAGGTGCAACGGTATCACAAATTTTGTGGCGTCTAAAATTTCGAATAACACGAACAAACATTTAATAACAAAACTATACACGACACTTGCATACGACCAAGGTACGCGAAGCTATCGTCGCTGCGTGTACAGATTGAGGTATAATTTATGAACGCAGTTAGGCGATTAACTAGCACCTTACTCGATCATAAAGCAGTGTCTGACCCCGCCACGATTTTGCAGTTCCTCATCTAACAGCTTTGATTGCTATTATATATACATATATATATATATATATATATATATATATATATATATATATATATAAATTAACCACTTTACTGGAGCATACATACGTACGTACCACTGATTTAGCGGCGTGACTGGGTGAATAAAAGTTTTTTTCTAACGTCCAAATAGAGACTTACTGTCCTTTTTTTCGAATAGTAATCATAAACGTAAGTAGCCCTAACGTAAGTGGCGCCTACTAGACGAACTCACGTCGTATCTAGATCATCCAAAAACAACTAAAAGTCTTTAATTTGGCTAAACGTAATAACCGATGACAGGTTCTAGTCGACGGTGCACGCAGCAGTAACCCATCCGCATTGTGACATTGTAATCGCCATTTATTTCATACGTATTCGTTGACTATTGCCGACGTTCAGCACAGGGCTTCTAGTAGTAGCTTCTGCTGCTAGATTTCAGCACTCATAGCTGGCCTACGCTTCCCAATGACCAGAAACTTTATTCGTTGCTTTCCCTCATGGTATCAATCGCACTTGCCAATTTTCCCTCCCTCCCTCCCTCTCCCTCTCGCTCTCGCTCTCGCTCTCACGCTGTTTCGACACATTTCCGACCACGTGCTGATTCACTCATATGCCTTACGATGGCGCAGAGAATAGCAACAACGATAAGCAGACATTAGTGGCGGCGACCCCCAGAACAATTCTGCTTCGGAGCAGTGGCTCCCGGAGGAAGCAACGAGTAGCTTCTAAGTCTACAATCGCCATAAGCGGTAATATCGCTTTTGTAACTAGGAGCTAGCAGCGAAAAAACGAGTTCACTAATGCACCAAATTAAATCGCGGTTATGAGGGCTCGACGCAAGGTGACGAGACAATTATGATATGGACGATCGGCGCTATTTGCTTGGCTGACTGTTTAAGTGAAGGTGATGCTGCGACGTCGATCGAGACTCTTCTTTAGCGCAAGACTTGTGTCAAGTTGTCGTTGTTGTTATTATTATTATGGCTGGCGTATTTTTTCATTTGTAGAGGTTCATATTGCGAGAATTCAATTAGTGTTACATATTATTTCGCCTTTCGAATGTTTTAGAAAGGTATCGGTTTGCGCGGCCGCAGGGGCTGTTAATTGTGCTACACTACTCAAAACAAACAGTACAACCGTTAGTAGCACCATTAGCAATACATGCGGCACATCGCTTGAATATATCGCTATCGCATAAATCCTGCTATTACGTCGGCCATACTCTTTATAAAAACCTAACTCGTTTTGCTCGAGTAATTCAATCGAGCGAAAAGTAACAATTAAGCGTCGTGTGCCATCCCACCGGCCTCGTAACCGCGCAGTAACCTTATTCCAAGCCATTTTCGGCTTTGCTCCCTGTCCCTTGCCCTTAACAGCAACTGTCGAATCGAGAGCTATTTCTTGCGCTGCTAAAACTCCCTATACGATTCGCTTCCTGCTGTTATTGACGCCATCACTATTGGTACCACCCTATTAACACAATGTTACTTTTTCTCATCATATCGACAATCGCCTGCCTTCGCTCCCCTTGATCGAGCGCCGGTAAACTGTTGCCGCCCATTGTCATGTCCCGTTCCTGAGCTAATACCATCCTCGTTGAGTAGGTCGAGGCAGCCTAGCCTACCCCATTACGCCTACCCGTCTTCGGGGTAGACCATCAGGCGACCCTCGGTGGCCAAACGGTAGCGTTGGCAACACCGACTCATAGATCGACCCGTGCATCAGCATCAGCGGCAAAAACAGCAGCGGCAATAGCAAACTTCGTTGCGTCCCTGACTGAACTGAAGAGGTCACTTACAACGATATCAACGAAGGACAACATAAATGGTGACAACATTCATACCTTAGTTGTGCTAATTAGTTTCAGCTGCTGTCTTAAATGTCGTTGGCAGACATTGCTAGTTCAAGTCGTGTTCAGCCTGTTGAGTCGGTGCGCTTCCTGTGCTGTGGCAGACAAGCAAGCTACTTTCTGCTAGTCGCCGCTCTATTTCGATAGACAAAAGTTTCGAGTGGCTTCTGGGTTTGTTCCGTTTCGCGTGAAAATAAGAGCTAGCTTACTGCTAGCCAACGTACGGCGTGGGGTCGGAAGCTCAGAGTAGGTCAGTTGGATTCTGGTGGACGACGGGCGCGATAGCAACAACGGAGTATGCAATGCACACAGAAGTCAATAGCTACGGCCGGATCTATAGTGGTAGCTTCAAGTACAATTTGAACTGTACATGGGCTGAACATTCGAGCATCTGTAGACGAACTGTGATTTTGTGACATTTGTTTCTATTCGCCGTCTCGCTTACATGGTGTATAGTGTTTGGTGATTTGGTTCTTGAACGTAGAAAAAGTTGTGTGGGTTGATTGAATTGAAGCCAAGGGTGGCTTATTCATTTTTTGTTAACGGCTTGGTGATTGACTTTTTCGGGTCAATTTAGCGACATTTGTTTGCTTAATAGTATTTTCGTAGAAAGAAATATAGTGCGCTATCGCGATTACTCCGCACATGCCTCCTACCGACTGGGCCAATGAAATGGTAATGTGCTCACATCAGCAGGAAGTCGTTCAGTAGCGAAACGTGTTTAGCAAAATCTATATCGCATTTTCGTCCGAAGCCGTGCATCATGTTTCATTAATGTGAGAAAGATAAAAAAAAAAAAAGGTGAATGGCTCACTTGGATAGCTTCGTAAATCTAAGGCGAAGTTAGATACCGAAGTGACCTAAGAACTAAACGCGTAATTATCTTCTGTACCTTATAGGTCCGCCGCTGAAAGCCAAAACTGAAAAGTGAAGACTGAGATAAAAAATAGTTAATGCACAAACGAAATCTTGGCGACTACTTAAGGCACAGTATAGCTGGCATTGGAGAGGCCGTTAAGTGGGTGAATATATACATATATATATGTACGACATTGAACTGTTTACGCACAGTGGGATACACTTTGCCCTCTGTTGACATCTAATACTCATTTGATACATGCAAGTAAAAGAAACCGATTGTTGTTCCGTGGTAAAGAAAACAGGCAGTCGTTAAAGGCATCTGCTACAGTAAGCCTGCCTTACCGCCCCTGATCAATACAGAGGTGCACGACAAAAGCGCATTCAGTTGATATCGTGTCCTCAACTCTCTTGTGTATCTTATAATCGATGGATTCTGGACAATCAAACTCGCCTAAACAGCCGCGTCCTTGCGGACGAATTACGCTAAAGTTACCAAATTTCTTACGTCGTCGTCGTTCTTCTCTCGTTTCAGCACACAGCAAGATGGGAGTGTATAAGAAACTGAAGCGGGTATTCTCCTTCAAAAAGGACAAAGAAGGCCAGAAAGATAAGTCTGACAAAAGAGACAAGTATGGAAAGAAGTATGGGACCAGCGATGCGCTACAAATTAACGAGTCTTCTGAGCATAGAACGTCTGACGTGGATGGCATCAGGACCGATTCTCTTCAACGGGGTGGAAAGAAGAGGTCGTGGTCTTTGAAATCTATTGCACGTAAGCCGAGCTTCGGTAACAAAGACAAGGAAAGAAAAGTCAAGGACATTCATTTCGATGCAACTACTGAGCCAGCATTCCTCAGCGACGTTATAGCACCAGCACCAGATGTCTTAACACAACAGCAGTCACAACAAAGTCAACAGCAGCTGAGGACCTCGTCGTCAGCTTTTCATCCCGTGACCACCATTGCCAAGGTGGAGACTATAGCGCCCCCGACACTTCCGCTGCCATTAAATCCGATTGTGAAAGCTGACTCTAAAGAACACGATGTAAACAATGACAACGAGAGCGATGCCCCGGAAAAAGAGAATGATACGGAGAAGGATGACTTTGTCGTAGTTACTCCAACCGACGTAGAGGAGATTAAAGAATACGAAGCCCAGTTGGCAGCAGAAGGCAGATCAGTTCACGTAAACCTGGTAGAAGAACCCGAAAGCGTCGAGAACGAGCAGAGCCAAACCGCTACAGAGGAGGCAGCGCACGCCAACGCCGAACCGCAAACGATCGCCGAAATCATCAATCTGCTCCAAGAGTTACAGGACTCTGCAGAGCCAATGGAAATCGATACAATAAAGCAGAAAACTGATACATCGGACAAAATCCAGTCTGTGTGTTTGCAGGCAGATGCTGCTATCATCGCCTCTACGGATGCTACTAAACCTTTAGAAAGGACTACTACAATCACAACGGTTCGAAACGGCTGCGCCAATGGGCACATAAAAGCTAGTAACGGGTCGGCAACAGCCACTGACGTGGAGACGTCGCCAGCGTACATGCCAGCATCGGCAGTAGGCCAATGTAAAAAGTTAGACATAGTCCCATCAAAAAGAAGTTGGCAAGGCCGGATTGCCGTCATTGTGGTCGTGGCTGCGATTCTCTTCGCCGTCGCGCTCGGAATTAACAACTCGATGAGATCAGGCGCCGCCAAGGCTGTCTAATCGAACGGCGTGGGTGAAGAAAACACAATGGTTGATTGATTGACACCTGTCACCCGTTATAGTGTATAACGTCATATGCGGCGACTCATCATATGGGTGAAGGCCAGTTTGAAATGATTCCGTCATAACTTGCAGCATTCGAAGACTGAGTAAGATCTCTATCAAAAGAAATCAGAAAAGGAGCAACAAATCTGCATTGTTTACAGTGTTAAAATAACGAGACGCTGCTATTTTGTGTGACATGACAAAGAAAGGCATTATCGGAAAGCTTGCTACACTATACCGAGAAAAGTAGGAATTGAAATGGCCAAGGCTGAACTTGGTAGCTATGTTTTTGCTGCTCAATACCAACAAGACCTCCTGCCGCTTTCAAATGGTGTAATCAAACAAGAGCGGTCAGAGGTGCTGTTAGAGTTTTCCTAACACGTAGATTAATCTATAATTTATCGCCCACAGAAAATACATGCGAGACATGTATTCTATTGAGGGCGAAAATCTCTAACCTTTGCTTTACCTGGGGGGTTTTAAAAAAAACAATAAGGTTTATCATCCCAGCTATGATAGACATAGCCGGTAAACAGCAACCTAAGTAGAAAATAGATCGCACAGTCGTTATTGTATATAAATAAGAAAGTACTGTCCGTGATTGTCAACAGAAACGCCGTTTGGCTAAGGTGATTTCGCAACCTATACACAAGAAAACACAAAGCATACATGAAAAAAGATAATATAATTAAGTTATTATTAAATGCTCGCCGCTTCCGTCAAAAAGTACTTTATTGTGTGTTCATTTTCAACAGGATCCTAAAAAATAGAATTGTTTAGTAGTCATGACAGAACTAAATGTAAGATATTGCCTCTCTAACGATATAAAAAAAATCGTATGAAAAAGAAGAATCATTCTAACCATATGAATAGTTGTCGTTCACGATATCGCGGAAGAGGTCTCTATGCAGAGAGTTAGAAGAATGATTTATTTGCTAGTCAGTTAAATAATGGTTTTTACGCAATGTGATTTCTGTGCAAATAGTAAGTCCAACAACTGCAAAAACAATGTCCAAACCTTTCTGCCCATCGCTCAATACTTATAATCATAATGAATAAATAAACAGCAACCAATGATAATTCGAACCAAAAGAATATAAAATAGAGAAATATGTTCAAAATTATAAATAATCGAATCGATGACCTTACCTTTCAATAGAATAAGATTTTTTTAGCTTAATTTATTGACAGCAAACGCTTTCACTGTCACCTGCTCATCAACAGCGAACTGAGACTAACCTTGAAATGACAAACCAAGCGGACCGTAGACCTTAAGATACCTCAGAGTGTAAACGGCACTTTGTTCTCTACATCCGAAGATTATACGGCATTCCCTAGAATAAAAACGTACTACGCGACTGATCTTTTTTATAGAATTGCTGAAAAATTTATTCCTTGTTTCTAGTGGTCACGTTTTTGATCTTCATTTTTTCACAGTCTCGTCATATATCCTAGTTATTTCGGCTTCATTAAGCAAAATAGCGCTAATGACAATGTATTTTTCTCTCGCTCTCTCTTCATATATATATGTTCCTTATTACTCGTTAGTGTTATCATCATAACCATCGCAGGATGATTTTGATCACAGCAGGTTGTGATCCTAAGCTCTCTCAGCTTGGCAACGTCCATTCATTTATTTATAGAACTGTAAATGACCTATATTCTAAGTTTAGTTTCTGCGAAATGAGTTAACATTGTGGTCCTGCACCTGCTTGTTTCTCTTCATCGGACGGGAAAAGTGGCTGGCTTGCGACACCCCAAAATCCGGAGTTAGCACAGAATCGCGAGCTATCCAGTCGTCCACATACAATACCCTTTCAACTGAATGCACATAAACCTAAGCATTCACAAAAGAAGGAAGTACACAAATATACGATACAACCGTCACACCCACCAATAAAATGTTTCCGTCGAGAAGCCGAATACCCTCAGAATACGTGCAAGTCAAACTCGCTGGGCTCGCTAATATGAATCTTCTGATAAATATAGAGTTTTTCGACAGAGAAAAGAGTGAAATCGTATTAAACCTGGACAAATATTGCAAGTTTTATGTCCGGTACTGTTAAGCATTGTTTCAGACAGCTCGTGTCTCTCATATTAAGACTGATATCATAGAACTAAGCTATAACTAGTTCAAGAATAAAAGCGTTGACAGCCGTAAAGCACAGTTATTAATGTTATCGCTGTAATAATAATAGTAATTATAATAATAAAATAATTATAATAATAATTATTAATATCATCATTTAAACAACTCTTTGTGCTTTGTTATTGTTTAAAAGCAGCACTCACATTATACACATGCACACATGTAGTAGACTAGAAATCATTAGTCATTTTATGGTCAATCAAACAAAACATTGTATACACTCGCTCTGTGTTCATGTGCCAAGCAGCACGCAAACACGTCACGAAACTAACATATCGTCCTCCACATTGGGCGCTCTACTTGGGTTTAGCTAGCTCGAGGTAGTCCTTTGGAAACATTAAAACTTATCAAGGTTCGCGTGATAGAGTGTCGGCTTGTATCGTGGTGGATTTAATTTCGGTTGTTGCAAAGCTATAGGCAGAGATGAAATATGTTCAGAGCGATATTTAAATCTTAGTCAGCAAACGAATTTTCGACACTCGCAAAGAATTCAAACAAATAAATTTGGAATTTTACTATTGACAGGCCTAAAGTATCATTCCAAGTAACGTCAACGATCTTTCGTTATTACTTTCCTATTCCGCAGTCAATTATGGAAACGTCATGTTTCGTGTATACACACACATCTATCCACTGAAACGCCCATACAAGCGTCGTGGCTAAGATTAATATTTTTGCTTCGCTTGGCATTCAGTAATCCGTCCGTTTGTATTTTTGCCTGACGCCATATTCGCCAACTCTTATCTTAGTGCGTTCCAATATCTTTTGCTTTTAGCGACTGGACAACATTGTTCCAAAGGAATTGTCACGCTGCACTTAATAGATACCGGCTAATCTACCGGTTAAGCGCATTCATTTCTTCTATACTCGTCATGTAGACACTTCAAGTCAGTCGGGACCCAACTTCGTTCTTTCACCTAGCAGTTTAATAATAATAATGTAGCGTTATTCATATTGTAGTGTTTTGTTCAGTACCAAAACAATTGACATTGTGCCTATCGATAATAGAAAAAACATCACTCTTTTTGTAGGCGGCATTATGGAAGCACTACAAAAAAAGATGCTACAAAATCGCCTATTAATTTCACTTATACACGCATCAAACGGTCACAAAAACGTCACTTCAAATTTAATGCTGACCAAACACATTTATGGACTACTAAAGGCTTCGGTGAATCAAAAAAGCCCACATAAAGCTAACGCAGTGGATCTGTCTCTTTTTAAATGAGTTGTTTCTTATTTTAAATCTCTTTCCCATATGCACATCGCACCCAATGAAGCTGATCTCTCATTTGGCTCAAGAGGCCTGAATTTTTGATAGAGGCGACTACTAAAATGACTCAAACATCGCTCCACGTGTGTTAAAACTTTTTTTTTGTTAACTGAATTTTTACGCCATAGTGATCCACTGTTATTCTTGTTGGCACAGGGACTCTTGACGTTTTCGCGTCTTTCAACCCTATGCGACCACACTTGTCTGCAGTCAACAATTTCTGCAGTGGGGCCGATTAGGATCTTGTACAGTTTAATTTACCTGTATAGCTCTGTCGTTACTGAGACGATCACGTGTACTAAACGGCTCGTATTGGATAAATACAGTCACAGATAATTTTCCACCGGGCGACACATTTTGACTCCACAGAACGTTCTCATATGTACGAAACAATCTCTGGAGTGTCTCGGAATCGCGATACATTATTTCGACAGTAAATGCCACTTTCAAAGTACTCAGAGGGAGCGAAAAGCAAATGTTTCACTAGTTCATGGTTAGTACAGCGGCATTCATTAGAGTATTATGGATTCATATCTCTTATAAGCGATGCGCGTTAACTATATTTAGACTAACTGCTCTCCTTGGCCCAAGGTTTTCCATCACGCATCCATGAGAGACCTTGAAGACGTTGCGGACTCTTCGAAACATCGTTGGAACACTCAGATGAATCCAACTGCAATGGGATGCAAAGTCAATATAAAAGTTAGACATACATGATTTATGTGAAAATAGATAAAATAAAATACTAGAGAATTCGAAATACGGCAGAAATAATTGACCACACTTGTCAAGGGGTATCAGTAGTTCACGTGGCGAAGGTCTTATTGAGTTCTTCGCAATTACGACAGGTAATTTATACGCAAACCAATAGGGAAAATCAAATCGTGTTTCTAAGAAAATCAAACGCGTACTCCTTAAGCGAGTGTCAGATTTCTAATAGTACCTCTGTCGCCCACAAATATTTTTAAGGAGAAGTGTAAAACGATTCAGTAGCAATGCTTTGATGCAAAACTTGCAAAGGAGTCGGTTTTTTCGTAACCTGATCAAGAAAGGAGAAGGTTTAGAAATAATGGACTAAGCAGCGCTGTACATATTGATTCAACGCTGTGCGGTTGGTAGGATCGCAACGACTAAATTGCGTAAAAACGACATGCGCTTCTTGTATTGTATATTAACACAAGACGATGAAATTTACTCAACGGAATTTTTTTGCATGTTATAAAAAAGTCCTTCCTAGCGGTCGTATTTATTCAATATATCCACCATCCACCCCAATTCCAGCTTTCAAACTAAACCTAACCCGCATTCTAATCTGCTTAAAAAATTCCTTCCTTGATTTGTAAATAATTTTTGAATAGTGAGTGGATGTCATACGACATTGGAAGGTGTTAACGCGCTAAAGTGTCAGTCAAATACGCTACATATTCCGATAATATCAAATTTCGGCCGAACAGCAAGGCAAAAGTCTCAAAGTGCATAAATTTTAAACAGCCTCACAATGCAAAAGGTGTGAAAATGCCCAAAAAGTTTTAAAAATACTAACCGTCTGATTATCCAATCGGCAGTTGATGTTCTGCTTTCTAAAACAGCTGTTTATTTTATGTCAGAAACTTAGCGGTATCAAACATCGCTTTTTGAGCAATTTTAACGAATTTTAGAGCATTCAAATCTAAACTCTACCAAGGATCATCTAATTTTTCTCACTAAGTCATACCTGGATCCTTCAAAAGTTGCATGAAAGCTGGCAATTATGTAAATTAATTATTTCGGGCAAAAGAAGATTTTTAATCTCGGTGGGAGTTAGTCCAACGCGAAGCATTGCGTGATAATGCATCTTAGCTCAAATCCGAAAACGACGCGCAGTTGCTCGGCATGATGAGTTTGTTGTATTATTTTAAAGTGAATACGCTTTCGTCTGCTGTCAGGAGTAACAGGCGCACGCATGCCCGTTACGGCACACAGCCCACCAAAGTGTTTCTCAAATTTACCATACACACATATATATTTATATATATATATAAAGAGAAAGAGATTTGATATAAACAAGTTATTAATTAATAATAAACAAATGAATAAAAGTAAAAATTAATTGACTTTTAAATAGAAAAAATCGATTGAGGGGAGTACTCTGATTACGGTTAGTTCCCATCATCTTCATAACGGTTTCAACGTCTACATACTCGAAGGCTGAACAGAGAAGCTTCATCAAGGGAGAGAGAAAGATCGCTCACATCGTGGGCGACGAAGTCAAAGCTGTTCGGATCACCCCCAGAAGGACTCTCGCGTTGCAGGTGCTCAAGACACTGAGCAACACATTCCTCCGCAACCCTGTCAATAAAAATTTAAAGGCGAAATCGGTATCACTGCGTTAATAAGGACACAATTGAGCTATTCCGAAGGCTACCTCCTCGATTACAGTTAGTGGACCAAACAAGTACTGGTTTTTCGCTAATCAGATTATCCTCAAAGGCGAATTACATTGTAGTTTTTAAAGTTAAATCTATGAAATTGATTTTTTATAGATATTAACAATTATGGCATAATTAAATTAACATTTTGTTTTAAACCTATTTAACGGATCTTCACTAGATAAGGTTAAACCTGTGCCTAAATAATCAAAAAAGATGTTGTCGTTATTTTATACTTAATATCAGAATGATAAAAACACGCCCCTTAAAGGTCCATTGACTTGCTAGTTAAGTGGCTGTCAAAATTATCGAGTAAAACCTCAGCATTATACTTCGAAATGTCTACTTTTTGGAACTATTGAATAATTCACTGTGACTGAAAAACTGTGAGTATTAACTCAATTGCTGTTATAAATAGAAATATATGTGCATGCAAAAGGTTCATTGAAATGAAATATTTCTTATTTGAATGTTTGCTTACAAAAAATAATAACTAAAACAAACTTAAACGGCATTATCCTAGAAAGCGACACTAATTCGACCGTAGAAAGAAGATCGCCTGACTTAGAAAATATAGAAAACAAAATGTGTTGTTTCATTTAAATTTATAAAGAGAAACAAATATTAAAAATAACATTGATAATTTACACTTTCTATATAACAACTGGTCCTTTTCTTATTTTTTACTTCTATTATGTACAACAAAAACACTCCATTTCAATAAACCTTTTACATGTACGTTCATTTCTGTTTACAACAGAAGTCGAGGTACAAAGTTTAGAAGCATTTTCGAGTCTATTTACAATAAAATCGAAAATTCTTCTAAACAAGGCGTGAGGTATTCGATAGTTTTAAAATAAAGACTAAGGTGAATTAAATAAGGGTCAACAAAAGGCTGGCAAAAAAATGGCTTAAAGATTCTGTAAAACGACGAAGAAAATGTTTTGAAATTTGCCTGACCAATGCCATATGATATACATGCCCATATAATAAAATTGCAGCTCTTTATACTGCCTTAATAAAGCATCACTTACCGCTTAAATTCATCTTTGTTATTGACGTAGAGTTTATAGGCTTCCCGATTGGAAGGTTTAATCTGCTCAGGAATCTCTTCAAAGAGCGACTTTACAGCTTCGACAACTTGATAAATGTGATGCACATCTCGTCTAAACCAAAACAAGCCGAAACAAGATAGTCAAGTATACGTTTACGTAAAGATAAAGGAAGAATGCGTGGACTCTTTCCTCGGTACGCCATCGCTCAGGTAGTACCTTCAAATTTCAAAGGTAAATATCTAATCAGTAGACTTACACCCCTAACTTACTTATTTAAAAAAAAAGTTATAGTTTTTCAACCCAAGTATGTTTTTCTAACCCTAAAAACAATATAAAAGCGCCGTACTTTGAGAGACACATGCTACCTCTATTCGACCTTCGCAGATGCGTCTCGGTAGCTAATACGCAGGCAGACTCGTTTTCATGGTCATATGACGGCTGTGACCCAGTAACACAGTTATTACATGTTATCGAATAATTCTGCCCACTAAATTATCTAACGTTTCAACACCGTTCAGTCGTAGCCAACAGTTAGATCATATCAGAGAAGATTAGTGGCATCTCGAAACAGGCAATTTGCAGCGGGATTCGCTCCGTTTAGGTAAGGGTCGGTCGCAGACATACACAGTCAACGAGGAAATGATAATTGATGTGAATAGACTTAGCTAAAAACTGGATGTAACTCTAATAATGGCGTATCAGTTTCAAGTACATTTTGTTACTACTGTTACAGACATTGATAGTTAAACATTGTAGACTTACAGATATGCAAATCTTTTTATTATTATTTTATGAATGGATGAAGTATATCTACGTACACTTATACGATAGTATGACATATACAACTGCATGTTAAGATATCCCCCAAATGTAGGCTTGAAAAATCTGCTATATTATTAATATAAAAGTCAACAATATAATCCATCGTCTTCTGCAACTTCAAATGTAAGGCAATTATTTTCAATCGCGTCTAGCAGACACATTCGGCGAGCGCGCCATAAAAACACATATCCTAGTTCTTACTTTAACTAATGGTTCAATACGAATTTTTAAGCCGAACGAACAAATTTAAACACTCAACAGTTGGTTACCTCCATTTGTCTATTTTACACGAAATGTCCATCTCGCCCGTAAGGGCATTGACAAGCGGATGGAAGACGGGGGGGTCAAAAGTGACCCTTGGAACACCCCCCTCAGGATGAAGTGCGGAAAATGATAGCTGAGCTCGAAACGCACCCCCTTCGAAGACACCCCCACGAATAAACAGCACGACAAACCATTCTGTGAACATAATAGGTCGCGTAATTAGTAGAGGTATTAGAAAACAGATATACATTATGATATAAGTATACTATGCTCAGTTGTATTATTCTCATTATTATTTCATATAGAGACCAGCAGATCTATATTCAAGATAGCAGCTGAGAAAGCTACATTCTACAGTACGATAACTACAAGTGATGACATTGGCCAACAACAACCAATTGACCTACCACCGATTGGGTTAGTTTATACCAGCGGTGAATGCCACGGCTTTTAATGTCAAGGCTTTTGTCTAGGTTTGGTTTTTTAATACCTTCGGCTATTTTTAGCGTGTGAATAAGCCTTCGGGGTCGCCTATTTGATATAGTATCAAGAACTTGCCTCCATTTGAAAATCAAGCCAGGGTGGGTCTTGTTGGGCTTCTGTGAGGTTTCTTTGCCCGGGATGGGTTACAACAATTGTTAGTTATATTATAAAATAAAAGCTTAGCCATTATACATCACTTCATGTGCTTTGGCTCCTCACACATATTAAGGAGGGTCATCAGTGAACTGCTTTAAAAACAACGGTTCCAATGCAAACGGCCAATCATCTCCTAAAAATAATGACCTTCGGATATACTTGTAAGTGTTTTACTTTCAGCAGCTGTTCCTTCAAATAAATCGCAAATGACTGTGATAGAGAAAGCGAGCTGTAACAGCACCCAGTGACGTTGGAGTAAATACCACAAAGCAGTGTTGGATGGGACCCGGATGTAAATATCTCTAGCTAAAACAGAGTGTCAAGGCGGTCGGTTACTCAGATGACACAATGCAACAGCAAAGTTTACCATATAAAGAAAAAAAACAAGTAACGATTTTAAAAACTATCTATTATAAATAAAATCGTACCTGCCTCGACATATTTACTTAGCGTAGCAAAATGCAGAGCAGATCGTCGTTGCGGTACGATACCGAACCTATATAAAAGTTGTATGTTGGTATGACGCAGATTACTAACAGCATTCTAACAGGACCTTAGGGGCTGTTTCAGGGAAAATTTAGCAGCGAAATGTGTAGGCTACAGTAAAGAGCATACCCTTTATATCAGAATCAATAAGAAAAAATAGAACTAGTTGGCTACGAGTTGTCAAGATCGTTCGACATTTGACGAATAAATATGCAATATTGTTTTCTAATAATTTATTCCCAGTGCAATAAATGGCTACGAGACGTATTTAAAGGCAACAAAGCAACCAAACGGATCTCTGTGGCAGAAACGCGATAAATGGTAGGATATAGAAAAGTCAAATATTATATGGCTGATTTACATAGCTCATTGGACGCTGTGGTTAGACAACCACAGCAACAATTTCCTGTTTCTTCACCTTTGATGGCCGAATAGTCAATTTTCGCATTGATCCAAAGTGCATCAACAATGGAAGGCCATCTTTAAAACCAAACCACAGCAGAGCTTTGTGTATATAACATATGTCAACGCTAAATTATGAAATGAAGTTCAGCCAGGCTGATCATGGATGGATACTTACTTAACGCGGACTCAAACGAAGGCATTATATACACGCCAGGAATAAATCGTTTCCTGAATATAGCACTGAAAAGGAGAGTGAGATTATGCTAATGACAATATGGTAATTAAAATTCATGTGCCGATATACAATCAAATGTATTTAACCCCTCCATTAGTCCTAATTGTATATACACAACTTAACGCACCTTTCAACGTACTAGCAAAAGGCCTCGTATCAGTAAGTGCATAATCTAGACTGTGACGTCACTTTACTAGAGGATGTCAACTTTCAGCAGAACTGAACGAAGATTATGTATATTTAGCCAGAAAAGGCAATAGATTTTTCATGTCTTAACGACGATCAAGGACAACATGAATTTATAACAAAGCAATCCAACTTGTTCAAGTCATCTTTATTATGGTATGTCGGACTGTAGTAACGCAGCTCACTGGCTGGGGCTAACAGACCTTCGTTTTAAAATAGTCGACTCCCAAACACCGGAGCAATACACGGATATTTTTAAGTAAAATTAATTCTGAACAGAAGAATAAAAGAAAACGAAAAAAAATCGTTATCTTCGTTTATAAAATGTAATGTGCCGTCATAATACAAACTTACTACTCATTCATGAGGGTGTATTCAAGAAATGCGTTACTGTAGGTTCTTAGGATCTCCAATTTTGGAGCAGGATGACTTTGATGCAGTTGGGAGACCATAGTGGCCGTGCCCCTTCCTGTGGAGCCCTTTAAAGTTGATTTTGGGGATGATGAAGAAGCTTCCGGATGGCCCCTTTCTGCTGAGGCCGAAGTTGTCTGTAAGTTCAAACAGTACGCATAAGCCACTGGATAAGTAAAGTTACTAGACCTAGGAAGTGCATATAGTCGACTCGAGTAATACACTACCTCAAGGTTAAACCTGTTAGTAACTTTAAAGTAAACGGACTGTCATATTATAAAAAATAATACCGAATGTACTTATGCCTGAATGAAACTGTGGTTGCTAGAGGACAATTAAAATACATTTGTATTACGTTAATGTTGGCTAATAATAACATTTCACATTAATAATCATTAAAGAGGCTCTATAAAAAAAAAAAACGGTATTTCGGGTTAAAACTTCACTTAAGTTTAACTTCCATAATCTACGCAAGAATAGAATGAAAGACACCTTAAGTTGAAAATGGACTCTACTTTAAAATATTTGCAGTTGTATTATTTAAAAGTCGGGCTGATAACGACCACTTATAATAAATGGAAAAAGTAGCTACGTAATCTCGTAGAACTATTCTCTAAGCTACCAAAACTTGTTGGATAATAATAGAGTGTAGCCTGAATAAGTTCAAAATTTCTAATTCGCAATGTGCATCATCGTTTTACGAAAGCTAAAGTACCTCATATCCTATTCTCTAACTAGTCGCGACTACATATAGTTTTCACGGTGAGGAAAGAAAATCAACTTAAAGGTTTCGTTAAACACCCATTTAATTCAGATGCCCCGTAACATTCGTCTTTCAATTTATTCCAGACAAATATTTCTATGTAATTTTTTAGTTTAGAATCGAGAAACGCATCTTCTAGATTTCCATTCATTATAGGACGCTTTTACGACGCTGTACACAGAACCATGTACTTTCTCGTACACCTATGGTAATTACTGATGATATTATTGATTGGTGACATCGCGCTTTC
>NW_019214149.1:145484-233059 GCF_002532875.2 Varroa jacobsoni | reverse complement strand
GTAACTTGGCTCGGTGGTCAGCACCGTTAAGTCCATGCAGTGAAAAGTACAGATACGTATTCTTGGGGGGCGTCTACCGATGTTTTGAAACTTATATTACTTATGAAATAACAAGTGGTTTATTCAGAAGTAGAAAAACAACTATACTTACTGATTTTCCCTAGCTTCAGATAATGTGAGGTTCAGTGGATTACGAATGTGTCTAAGTTTTGTAACATGTAATATGTCTGTTGTGAAACTCACATATTGTTCGAACTTGATAGTATTTTTGAATCCTGCTATTTTATATGTTACTCATGTAAATGACGAATTTTAGAAACATGGTTTCAGATGAGTTTTCAAGGGCTTCGTCTAAGATGCTTCATAAACACAACGTTAAAAAAATAGTTAACTGTAATTAGTCCAAGTTATTTTACGTCAGCCAAATGTTCCACAACCGTATATGTAGTCAAAGCTTAGCTTTTTGACAGACGAAACAGTTAGAAACATCGTTTGCATAAAAATTGACAGAAATTTTCGGATCTATCTATCCTATTCCTGTTATTCTAAAGCAATATCATTCTGCGAACCCTCTTTTTTTAAAGGTGCAACTCGTTTTGGTCCGAGACTGATGGATCACGAAGTGAACCACTGGCCAGTGTTATCTAGAGGAATGAACTATCTAGTAATATCAGAGGAATGAACTTTATTTTAGTGTTATCTAGTCACTTTGGTTAAAAAACTATGCTAGGCATCTATTTTATTATATTTTTGAGTAACGTTGGCGCTAAGGGTGTCATTTGCCGACCGGATCGAATCACACTATGATAAATATAGCATTAGGAATACTTAGACCTAATTTCTAGAGCTTCACTTCAACCTCAGCTTTATCACCAGTGAATGCTTTATAAGCATGGAGCAGTCATTTTTCCGGGTTAGTTTTGTTAGAAGAGCCAATACGTTGGTGCAGTGTGTCAATATAGAATTTCAATAATCTAATGAAATCATTGTGCATGATAAGTTAGCATATGGCCTTAACAGTAATCTTAACAGTAAAATGAATGATACTTTTTAAAAATATTTTCAACTACATTTCTTTTTACAGTTGAAGTACTTTGATTTTAGTCCATTACATATATATATATATATATATATATATATATGTAATGGACTGTATGTATGTATGTATATGTATATATAAACGCTTTTATCAGACTGTTGTAGCATACACCATTTACTATAGACTGGATTTATAAGCTCCATGTTCATAGTGGCATAAAATCCAATGCTAGTCGGTGACACAACAACTACGTTACGTAATGAAAATATTAATATAATATAATATATTAATAAATAAAATATTAATATAATATAAATAATAATATAAAAAAGTTTAGGTACTCTGTTTATCTATTGGATTTCTCTAAACCTTGCTATACTAAGCATTTTCTTACTATAAACTCATCACCAAATAAGTAAAAGTTCAAACAGTTCATACTCACCTTGTTCTTAGGCACCATATTTGCCCCTCTTTCGGCTGGATTACATTCAGTTTCTGTAGAAAATTGACAGAGCCCGTTTTCCGCTTTGTTCCTATCAATTTCCTATTTTACTGTTCAGTGTCAACCATAATAGTTGTGTTTTATTTCCGTAATGAACTAGTAAAGAACGCTCCTTTGGCAACCACTCACAAGGCCGCACATACATGGCCAAATACAGACACAATAATAGGAAAATAACAGCGATGTCATCTTCATCAAAACGTGTTCACTCGAAATGCACTTGTACATCTAAGTGCGCTCCGTATAATAATACCTATCTTCATTGAGTGTTCGATTGTCTCTTGCGTGGCATCTGCTATTCTATACTAGTAGCCTACACTATTTTGAACGCACATTTCCCGAAACATCCTCTCCAAACAGCAATACACACGATGGTCAAAGCAGGAATTTTGAAAAAAAATACCCCTTTCAACTGGATGAATATTTTTCTCATGCTACCGCTGTTCGTGCAGCCCGTCGAAAAAATGTACGTTCGAGAGATTTCAGTGCTGTCAACAAACAGTGGCTGTTGATGTGGCTGGGAAAGAGAGGAGCGCGAGTGGGTTAGCCGGAATCTTGTTTTCATGTGCGAAAGCAGTGACTATTTGACAGAGTGCAGTGCGCTGGCGATGTGACTTTATCTGTAGATTCGTTACGAAGGAAAAATAACAGACGTATTCTAGAAAAGTTCTTCTAAAGTTAGCATATATATTGATGCCAGTGTCACTTAGAGCGGAAAAATCACGAAGTTGTTGTTAAACGTTGTTTTTTAATAAGTTTGATCGAGTTCAGTCTTGCGCATAGTAATCGGTCTGTGTTCCGAACGCGAGCAGCGCTTTGAAAGAAAGTAAATTTATAAACGGAGATGGGAATGGTGTATTATTATAGAAGTACCACGGTGAACTGATTGTTTTTTTAGTACTGTTGAGATTGGGTAAGTTTAAGAACAACCAGACACATATAAGGAAACCGTTTTAAAAAAACAATCAGCTGCCATAAGCTGTCGGAAAGAAATATAGACCAAGAGAGGTGGAAGCTATATTTTTGTTGTAAATGTATAGTATGTTTGTTTTCTTTGCTTTTTATTAACTTTGTTTGCGGAATATTGTCGGATCTTAGGGTATGTGCAATAAGACTCGCTGCAACGTTTTCGCTAGCTGTCAGAATGGTACATTGTAATTAGTGTCAGCGTTTTCTTTTGAAACCTTTAGTAAGTTTTTTAACATACAAACGCATTTTTTCTTTTAACATATTAAATTATGAATTTTTTAGGGTTTAATTAACGTCAAGCACATTAACGATGTTTTTCGAATTCAACAAGTTTCTGGCTACCGGAACCGCGAAGGATTTTCTCTTGATATCCTCCAAGGGGTCCAGCAGCCATAATTTTGTCATTTCGCATCTTCTGGTAAACGCTGCTCGAAACCGTAAAAAGGTAAGCTAAGTCAGATAAACTGGAAACTTTTCGCTTTTTAAAAATGTTAGGACATATAAAGGAAAATGAGTTGTTTACATCACACCTTTTTTTTACAACTCTGCTTTTGCAAACCTTGGTAGATAATAAAATCGTTTTTGAAAGTCCATCTTGAATAAACTAAAGGCCTTACCATTGAACGCCAGTCCAAAGTTCCATGCGTGATGAATGCAGAATTATCTTTGACCGAGTCATGTATATTTACCCAAAATTCTTTATAATTTTCTGAGCGGGGCAGTACTAACATGATTTAAAAACACTTAATGGGGTGGTTTAGGTTCGAAACCAGCGCTATACATTTTTCGTTTTATGTTGGAAGGGTTCAGTCATTGGATGCACTACCTATGATTAGTACAAGACGTAAAACTCGAACCATTTATTTAAATCCAGTTTTGATAGCCCTACTTAGAAATCGCATCATACAAGGTTGTGCGTCTTAACAGAAACAATTGAATACATTTTAGGTTCAGCTGATATGCAGCGGAGAGAGCTTTCAATTCTACTTGGTTGTATGCAAACGTGCCGGGGTGTGTCTTCAAGATATGCAATCGTCAGGCAATTTGCGTGCCACTTGCCTCGTCTCGGCTTGGAAAGACCAAATCTCAGCTGGACACTTCCCAACAGTACCAGACATCATCACAAACGATGTTAATTCAGATGAAGATCTCCTGATAATCGATGACTTGGGACCCTTAATAGACTTTGCGACATTATCGGAAGTTATACGAATGATGCACTCGTTGAAATCATTAGTGCCGGGCATGCTTGCTGTGGGGATGCGGGCAGACGATAGCGGATCAGAGCATGTGATGAAGCTTGTTCGAACAATGTGCTCCATGTGGGTGGAAGCGCACCCTTTAAGCACAGGTTATTCGAAAGAGGTCCATGGCGTACTTGAGATGGTGTCGTTCAAACCGGATCAAGGTGGCACCACGCACAAGACGATGCATTATAGAGCAACGGAAAGAGGTACCAAACTTCTTGTAATAGGGGGACATGTCGCAGCAGTTATTTAGTAAAGCATACATTTAACTACAAACAAAAAGCAAGTTGACGTAGCTTTATTTTAGGTACGTATTCTTTGCATATTTTTTTTGCATAATGTTAACCAGGCGTGAAAAAACTCCGCGTTAGTATCACAGTAGTAACGCATGTGTTCATTGAACTTATGAACACGTGAAATGGTCTAGGCTTGAAATCGGACGTAGACTTATTTCGATTCGGATTCGGAGCGGCCATTTGTAGCAATGCTTAACCAAACGTCAAGACAAACGCGTTTTGTTTATAGATATATCAAACAAGAGCTAGAAAAAATTGACAAAAAGAAGCATATTTAAATGAAAAAAAATGTAACATTTTTTTTTTAATTTTGTACATCTATTTATTATATAAATGTTTTTATAATATCGAGCCTTTTCGCATTTTGTCGTCTAGGGTGACTCTGGAGACAGAGCGTCATTGATGGAGACTTTTTGAGCATTTTTTACGACTTTCGTGGCGTCCAGTTTTTTTACAGGTTTTCGCGCGGTATTAATTTCGTTCTGCGATGTATCAGAGCCTCCTGTAATGAAAAACTTTGATATTACAAAATTGCGTAATCAACGTGTATGCGGTTTATGAAAAATACAAAAAATGTTTTCAATTTGGAGAGGAAAATATTTGCTGCCTATCGAATCGTATATATATAAATATGAGCTTCAGTGATTAGTGTTATTACGTTTATTTCTATGTTTAAATATTTGTTGTTTTTTTGCTGTTTTGGAGCTTTGTATTTTTAGAAGAGGTTTTAACCTGCTATCAGTCCAGAAGTTTGTTCTGCTTGATTTTTTGTATATATGCGTACTTGACCGACGATTGCTATATTTGCCAATACTTCTGGATACACGACTACTATTAAAAAGTTATTTACGTATTTGAGAAGCAATATTTCAGAGGGGTTTAGTGAGTGGCTAACTCCTGGAACTATAAACGGAATAGAGGTGAACGGACGTTACATTTAGTAAGCGTCACTGTCAAAAACTACGTCTTTAGTATATTGTAAGCCTTTCGTTAAAAAGTCTGTGTGCGTTTTTAATTGCAGTGTTGGAGATAACTCTTAGGAAAAAGTCGTCTGAGTTGAATTTCATAGCATCTATGTCTCTCTCCCCATCTCTCTCTAAATACATATATATATATAAACACATGGGGTACCTCATTTATTTGAACACTTTTCTTGACTTTACCGGACATTCCTAAAGCAAAATGTGTGCGTTCTTTTGACAATCACCCACAATAAAGTTACAGAACCAGCAGCAGAAATTTAGGTAGCAGCTACGGCATTAGCAATGCCGGCTTCGAAAAATAGACTCTTCAGGATCAACGCACGTACCTCTGCTTGACAACATCTACCGGTTGTGCAATCAGCGTTCATCAGATTCCTATTATTTGATATGTCTATTCGTTGCTAAGTCACCGTCAGCTTCGTTCGACCCTTCAACACCAGCAATATCACTAATAGCGTTAAGCAACTAAATTGAATGACACCAGTTGTGGTGACACAACACAATTGTTGATAATACTGTTGCTACCCAACCTATACTTTCAAGCTTAATATATGCCTGAAAATCATCCAGATATTATTCTGATGGGCGGTTCGTCACGGCTACACTATACTATAGAGCCACAACCCATCGCGAAATATATCAGCTCAATACCGACGCCCCATAAACGCAGCGCCAACACAGTCATAGCCTTCCGATCTAACTTTGGCCAAATATTTGACCTTGATGCACGTAGTCAGTTACGTGAAGTACGTCAATTCAAGAAATGGTTATGGGACAGCGGGAAATCTAATAAAAATCCTAAAACTCCACATAGCATCATGTATACCATATACAAGACAACGCACACAGTAGCGGTGATTTCTAATTCAAGCTAGTTCTAGGGCACATCTGTGAGCAATCGAAATCGATAGTAGAATGAAATTTGACGGTCGAATAGTTTTTGTACAAATCCGCTCATAAATATCGGACCTCGCATCCAGTTGTTTGCCGGACATCGTAATCATGTAAAGTTTACGATGGTGATTTCTGCCCTAATAAATGTCCCGCACCATTAGTAATTAAGCAATATATGTAAATATACTACTTTATACTTTGACTTACACGAAGCTGACCTTGAAGAGATCGCCATTTGATCTATTTCAAGTAATCATCTGCTATCGCTATTATTGTCGTGAGGTGCGGTGTATTAGAATAAATGAAATCAGTAGGAAAAGGGCTATGTATTAGCACAAAAACATAGTGTCTCCTACCTACAGATTTCCCTGAACTGCGTAAAGAACTGAGAATGAAATACGGCATTTCTTGAGAAACATTTGGTCGCCCATTAGAGCATAGTAGACTGCATATGATGATGTCTTGATGAAGCTCACCAGACCTCCACTGTATATTTTGAAGATCAGAATCTACACTTCGATTCGTACCTCGAAAAACCTCGGGAATATTGTTTCTAGGCTTTTGCTATAATCTCAACAGGTTTGATTCACAAATATCAATAACATGTTCATAGTAAAATGATTACCAAAAGCGCGTCCTAGTCTATGAAACGTTATGTTTCTGTATGTATGAAATCTGCGTTTTTGTTGAGCAGAAACCTGATTTTGATTTTAAGAGCTATTGCCATTTGCAATGCTATTGGCATCAAGCGAGTCCGCATCCGAAACTGATTGGTTTCCAATCGGAAAGCTGATGCTAGCACTATGAACACCCGAAGAATTTGTCGATCAGTTTGGATAGTTAGACGATGACATGCCGAAGGCTGACATATCAAATTGTTGAACTGTGAATGGCCGAGAAAATCTTATCAGTGTGTATACCGATTTGTCGCAAAATTACATGATTATTACAATACAGTAAACTACTTTGCTAGCGGCAGGCGACTCAGGATTTTAAGGTCTTCGTTAAAAATCCGGGGATACTCATAAAGCTCGATGAAGTTCGGTACCAACGGTTTTTGTATAAAGTTATAATGACTTTGTATTAAAGTAAAAGCGAATACGCACAAAAGCATTCCTGGAGCGTTCCCGCACGTAGCATAGGTTCTCAGTCCTAACCCTCAATACGCACACCTAAGAGGTATGAGGTATGTGCTTGGGAACTTTAGGAACAAAATGTTAAATCTCCAAACGACTTCTGAGAACAGCGTTAGGTTAATATGGATGCATATTTATGTGGGCTAATGAAATTTATAAGC
This sequence comes from Varroa jacobsoni, assembly GCF_002532875.2. Classification (NCBI taxonomy): domain Eukaryota; kingdom Metazoa; phylum Arthropoda; class Arachnida; order Mesostigmata; family Varroidae; genus Varroa; species Varroa jacobsoni. The sequence continues at coordinate 225,832 of NW_019214149.1, read as the reverse complement.
AAGTTCTGGACACTGTTTCTTTTCAATTTAACCAAAGTAAGTAAGCGACATAAGTGACAAGGAATTTGAAGAACATTATTAAGTTTAGCGATAACTCTAGAGGAAATAATCGTACGTGTTAGTGAGGCGTTGTAAACAGCCGTCGGCTTTGTTGAATCTAGTACATTAATAAATACGTACGGTCAGTAAATGCTTCTCTGCGCAGGTTAAGTATTTTTATGAAACGAACACTTAATTTATAAAAAGTTTTCGTTTACCGAATGTGATACGGCGTTACGAACGCCCTATCTGTTTAAGTAGTTAGTGTGACTTCACTGCGTGTTATTATGATCATTGTACATGTCCCCTTCCCACAGATTTTCTGCACTGATTTCATTTATGTTATTTTCGAAAATGGTTCAGACGTTTTCTGGTGTAAATCGACTATTCCCGCTTTTTGCTACTTTTATTGTACAAAACTCTTACTTTTTGAAATAAATACTTTCAATAAATCGCAGATAACTCAAATTACGAACGAATAACGCTTATGCGAACATGTGAATCGAATATATCGAATATGTATATATATGTATAGGAAATCGTAAATACGACATAGAGAATTCATAGAGTAATCAATAGATCTTTAATAAAATACTTACCTCTGTCACCAGCCATGTTAGTTGCATTATTAGTTTTCGTCGTGTTCTCTTTGTACCATTCAGGTTCATGTTTTCTTATGAAGTCCATTATTTGTTTACCGTAAACGCCTACCAGCACTGAAAGCGCTACCACAGCGGTAACAGTCAATACGCCGCAAACAAGCACTGCATAGATCACTTTAGAGGAAGCTGAAATTAACAACACAAATGAATAAACGGTGCAAGATTTTTGTCAAACAGTGCTGCTGTTAAGCACTGCTTCACATGGTTAGCTCCCAGAATAAGCACACTTATGCTTCATATAGAACCTAAACTACTTAAAGTACCTAAGTTTAGTGATAAATATGATACCATTGCACGATACTGAGGGCAGAAAATCAAGAGCACGGCCTCAGTATAACCAGTTTTGAGATGCGTTTTGATACCTGAAGGTAACAACCTAGGTTAGGCTTTTTTATAGAAACAAAATGTATGCAGAGCCAAATTTATCTAAGGTGAAAGTCTCAAATGCAACGCAATAATTTTGTGACGATTTTGATTGATGCTTATACTCAACCTACATTACTTCAAACCACAGGCAACTGTAAATCAATGATAAAGCGCCTATATTTTTTGTTTGGAATATGTACATTAGAAGTATGGTACCAAGTTATTTTCTTGATTTCTTTTAAGATCGCTGCACGAAGGTTGTACATGGCCGGATATATATCACAAAGGCAAACTGAAAACGCACTATAACATTAATAGTATAGCTTGTATACTTATTTTTCATGGAATCCGCCTAATGTAGAATCTTACTATCTTACGTGCAATATATTAATGGTACTCCTATTAAGCTGGAACGAATTTTAGTAGACTCACCCATAGTGTCCTGCCGCAAATTGAGACTATTTGACTGATGTCTCTGCGATGATCTGGGCAATACATAGCTACCACAAGCTCCGCAAGGTATCATGCCTGCGATTTCAATGTTCCGGCGGCCTGTTGGTCAGGAAACGTGCTGCCTGCGAAGTCGTGAATCACTGGGCACAGTCCCCCCATGTCATTACTGGAACAATCTGAAGCATGCGCATTTCGCTCCCCGTAGGGTGCTTGCTATGGCAGGCATCACGGGCACCGCCTACTCAACTGCTGGAATTACTGAGTGCCAAGGTTCCTGGATTTTGGGTAGGATGCATCATGTGCGAGTCGAATTTTCTGAGCCGTTTTTAGCTGCTTTTGTAAATGGTTTCTCCTTTACGCTGTGCAAAATAGAGGATGGTCGAATTTTGGTAAATATAAATGAAAATTCTGCTATTGTGAGGAATAAAAATGCGGTTATAGCCGTTCATGGTTCTTTGTTTCTCTGATAAAATAAACGCAGTTTTTAGAGTAAAGTTTGCAGGAAGTTTACCACTGCAGGTGATATCATTTAAAGGAGATTACAAAAACTAAAAGTCTTCAGGCTGCTGCAATCATCATCAGTGTCTTATGTCATATGTATTTGAAATACCATACAGATGATCCTACTAAAACTTGGCCTCCAAAGAGAATAGGACTCATATGACTTACTGCTATGCGGAACGCATCAGTTTGCGAATAATACAATTCGTATCAATTATCAACAAATTTCTAGTTAATAAAGAAAGAAAATTCTCATTGATTGCTCGTAAAATTTACACATTTTGCTGCACTCCCTTGTTAAGGAGTCAGGGAAGTTGTGCCTGAGTAGTTTAATGATATCAATGACAAGCATGCCAGAATTACTCTCCGATACACCACTCTTGTGACGAAAGGATCAACTGCTAGCAGAGTAAGCGGTTACGTATCTGCAGGTAACCGCTTCAATACCAGTTGACCTTCGCGCAGTCTACCGGGTAGACCTATGTAAATTGTTCGATCGGTTGAACGCTTGGTAGGGACATGCCGCAATCTGGCATCGACATTTCCAACGCACCAACCTGGTGTTGACACTATCTCAGTTTGAGGCTATCTCTGTCGTAACAACCAATGCAAGCGCAGTCAGTCGTAGAATTTACGGGAGATACGTACTAGCTGAGTGTCTATGAAATGGGCCAAAAGAAATATATACGATAAATAGATTCGATCTACTTGGCATCATAACAAAATACTTGTAACTGGATTTCCTGTTTCACCTTCTCACAACTGTACAAGTTGCTGATCTTACAAACCGTTATTATGAGTTAACAATTGGTAACCTTCGAAGCAAATGTACACCGTAGATCCTAAAGTCGTGGCGCGAAATCAAATCGTAAACAATAGCTCCGTTTGAAGTATGTGCATGTGATTTCGACATCGATGCAGTACATCTGTCGTACTTTTTAAATAATTAGTATATAATTTATGCTATATAAATGCTGTTTGTATGTGTCACATACTTTCTTTGTGTTATTAAGTAAAAGTCCTATGAACTTGGGAATCAATACGACCAAACAGGGAGCTGTAATAAGTTAATATTAGTATATATGAAGAACCAACGTGTGATCTATACAACATTTATTTGGTATTGAAAAATAGGAATAATAGAACCTAATCAGGGGATCAAATTGTTATTATCCAATACCGCCCCGGTTTTAGGGGTACATCATGTACGTAATTCTTGTCAGGGTTATTCTATTATTCGGTATTTAGCTACAACGTATACCCGTTTTGTTGATTGCGTCTAGAGTAGACAAAAACACCTCAAATCCTTTCCAGCATGACGAAAACGTTTTGATAATTAAATACCAAGCGCATTATAACATTAAAGTACTTTTATTGCCACTCTTCTCTCGGTAAATGCTTTCAGTTCCAACGCCCAATAAATAAGCCCCGTTTTGCGATACATAAGCAATAAATACCGCGCCAATGACCCAAAATGATGTGTACATTTGCTGACTAGCTTCGTTTGATGGTTATTATAATCCTATGACATGACAACTGTACAACTGATGATTCAGCATGCTACTTGACTAATTAACATAAACCCACTCGTAAATCTTAAATTGCTGGTAAAATTCACATGTGAGCTTCTGAAAAATGTCTTGAATCAGCATCGAATAACAAATATACGTTTGTAAAACGCAAGTGACCGTTGAGGCAGCGAAAACGATCACAGTCATTGGAACAGAAGAATATGTGTCCCCGATCTAAGAACCTAAGGTTTTAAGGACGATACGTTGGAGGATCAAAATTAATCTTGTAAGCATTGAATGACTGATTGCTAGCAGATCATGAAATCTATTGCGATTTGGGTGCAAAGTTTTAGTTATTGTCTTTATTACGATTCCTTGGTGGTGGGTGTAGAAGTAAAGGCGTGTCTTCAGGCATCTTCTCGTGGCACTGTGCGCAGCAAACTGGGGGTGTTAACTTGCGAGATTTTTCCAATGACGCGTAGCTAGGCGGTGGCGTGCCTGGAGTCGGCGTCCGATCTAGAAGACCCTGCTCACCAGGAATCTGATACAGAGCTTGGACATACTGTCTGGAAGGCGTATAGGGTCGCACGGTTGGGCCACGTTCAATCGAAGATGCCGGAATCACAGCGCCACTGTTTAGGTCGGCATTGCTTTGTGACTGAATGCAACGCACAATTCGTGACCGGATATCAGTGCGATTATGATGAGGAATACTTAGCAAAGTGCTATAGGCCTTAATGATAAAGCCCGTAACAAGCAGCATTATAATCGGGATTAGAATGAATAGAAGTGCGTAAAAGAATACTCGGGGTCTACATACGCTCCTAACGATGAATGTGCTTCTACCGGCGTCCGGCTCTCGGGGGATGTCGAGCACTATACGGCCTTCTGTTCCAAAACCGATATGATATAGACAGTGCTTAACTCTGTTACAGACAATGTCATTATCGTCGACCGAAAATCTGATTCTGGTCAAACTCACCCGAAGTGTAACTGAGATATCTTGGTCGCTCGAGTCATTCACGATTAGGATGTAGTAATGATCATCTTCTAGGACATTCACCTCGGTCATACTCCGGCCTTGACGTGCCGTTATAAACCGGGTTCGCACAGCCCAACGAAGATACTTGTACCGTCTCTGACCTATCGGAAGGATATCGTCCTCTTCTTCACTACTGGTTTCATTATGAGTAACGTAGTCGTCAAGCTCTTTAAGGCATCGGCCCATTTCCTCCTTACCCTTAACAACGTTCACTGTTCCATTGGCCATAGAAAGTTGAGATGCGCGATCTGACACAGCTGACACCGACACTGAGGAACCTGACAACAGGAAGTATCTTAGATATTGATGTTTTCTGGGTCCAATATGCAACTTCACGAGTACGTTATCAATTTCGATCCGAGTTTTCGTGTGGTTCTGCTGTTCGTGATCATTAATAAACCGGTACACGTTGAATTTGTGCGTAGAGACGAGCTCTTGCCCCTGACACCATAGTCCGGACACACTGTCGAGAAGACGCATGTCCGTCGAGGACACTTCCAGCTTCGTTTCCGGTGCTTTGACCATAACGAAACACGTACAGATCAGACAGATTACCACGGTAGTAGCGATCAGCCACATCCGTACACAAAATGATGTCGCTCGAGACTCCTCCATTTTGAATGCTCAACGCGGTTCAAGTTGGCTTCCGTCAACGGAACGGTAGTAGTCCGCGCTTTACGTTACGGACGACTTGCTGTGGCTGCCGCAAACCGACGACCGGTCACTTTCTTTCTTTGATGTTTTACTTACGGTGAAAACTTCCGCGCGTGCTTTTTTTTGTTATCGAGAAAAAGAAGGACATGAATGCATTTGGTACAGCGTCTCTACCCGTACAGATGCATTGGCTTTTTGTCGTTGAGGACGCTGTCCACTCTTTATAGTGGCAATCGTCCAGTTGTAAAGTTGGGGAGGGCGTGGCGAAAAGCGTGGGATGAGGACGCACCGACCACATGAAGTGAATACAGTTGGCAATGCTGGCCGAATCTGACTGCCGGGAGACCTTTTGCTGGTTATCTTACCATTGGCAAATAGACCCTCACTTCTATCTGTTTTTTCTATATCTATAACGTGCCTATTTGCTGCCTTTGAAAGAGAAACATGAATGTGTTTTACTTGTTTTCAAAGAGTTGCTTTTAGTTTTTCTACTCATGTAGTAGGATGCCTGCTGTTCGTCGTTTCACTGATTTATCGGCCCTATAAAACAACAAGCATTCACAGCTGTGGTATTCTCTTACGAGAGCAATCCTCATACTCATTATCATGTTTACTTTAATATGCTCCAGTAACCCAGCGTAATTAATTGTAATCCTGTGTTTCGTACAAGACAAGCGTCTGGAAATGTAACTACGAACCCGATAGGAAAAACGCGAAAGAATGCTATCTATGTTTGTGCCCACAAGTCTATTGGAGGTTTTTGCTTGCGAGGTTTTCAATTACAATGTTTTCATACAATGCACAGTAGAACAGTTTATTTTATTATATACTCTCACTGTATTCTACTACATATCCCTTGTCAAGGCTGAGAGGGCTTAGCTTTATAGTGAAATGATCAGTAAACATATGTTCCTAAAAGGACGCAGTAAAATTTCAGTTACTTATTTGGGCAGCACTACCTAAGGGCGAAAATTGAATAAAGAATCGTACTTCGTTGTATTTTTCTAAACAAAAAAAAACCGATTTATTTTTCTTGCAGAACATTTTAAGAGTCATTTAGACGGTGCATTTTATAACCTAAGTGATACGTTCGATTCTTCGTTCCCTTTCCGTTCTTTCTAAACATTTCGAGGCAGTCAGCTTTCTCTGTTGTTCTTTCAGCGGTCCTTGAAGTTGCGCCACAGCCTTATGTCCATCGCACAACGAACTGTGGGATATCTAGTATAACCTCAGACAACAAATATTTCCTCGTTTGTTTATTTGCGTAATCTTGAAGATCGATTGACCATCATGTGTCATACCGATGTTGGCTCGATATATGGTTACTTGTCTGACATAACTGAACGCAAAATACGGCCTCGTATTACAATATTATCAATGTGTATACGTACCTAAATAGCATTTGATTAAACGATTTCCTCAACAGAATTTTCCTATCTGCTTTTCTCATATGACGATCTGTTTGGGCAGAGTTGACCGGGATCTGCTAGCACCCTGAAAGATTAAAGCGCTGGCCTGGAAGTGAATGTGAGTAGCGAACAATACGTAGTAAAGATTAAAAACTTTTAGGCAGAAGAAGGTTTTTACCTTTTAAGAAGGTAAAACGATTCCCGAACACTCGGTTTAGCCTGCTATCAACTGGCCGGCCAACGGTAGTTATCTCTAAGTGGAGGTTGGCTTACCAGTGCGCCCAGATACCGGTACGCAGGGGAATAGCGCAGCATCTCGGTTTTTTATTTTCTCACGCAGCTTATTTCCCATCCCATCAACTACAACCAAAGGCTGTTTGTCCTTATTTGATACAACTGGATTTTTGTTGAATAAATTATAGGCAGTTTCGCACAACTGCCTTTTGTAGTAATGTTTGTTTCGAGAGCTTGCTCATTGGTGCTGTAAGTTTAACGAACGGCGTAATGATGAAGAGGCCAAATAAGTTGTAAAGAGAAATGGTGGTCGAGAACGGTAATGATTATATGAGCATGTGATATTTTTAAAATAGTTCAGTATTCGTTAAATATTGCTGGGCCCAATATGGAAAACACTACAAAAGGACTTGTTCTTTTTGAACTCACTCAATCTCTGTAACTGGACAAAGTATACTTTTAATGGCGCATGATACTTGATACAGGACAATTTGGGTCAACAAATATCATGGTCCTTGTTGAACTTCATATTATTTTCGATAATATCCAAAGTGTATTTTTAATTTCAAACCCCGTTTATCTGAAAATCACAAGCATAACCATAAGATCAGGAACACGGCAGATTGCAAAAAATAAAAAAACTAAAAAAAAATATATATATATATACCAACCTAGACGTTGCTAGCATTTTCTCCTAGATATTAATTGTTTGAGTCTCTGGCCTGCTGTACTGCTAAAAATGGACCTGTTCCAGTTTTCTACTAGGAAATATCAAAATTTACTGCTCGTAGAAGAAAAGTATATTCCTAGACCTACATAAAACAAATTTGTGTGTGTGTGTGTGTGACTTTTTAGTCCTATCTATCTGCTTTAACATTTAGAATTTTTTAGGAAATCTCCTCGGGAAATATAATTCTGTTGCTTACAAAGTTGACGGTCTTGTTGCAAAGTTGTTCTTTTTTCTCACAAAGGTGTTGAAAGTTGAAAACAACTATAAGAACAAGAGGTTTGACTCTATTTCTATGGGTTTAATACCCATGAAACGTTTAGTTTGGGCAAAAATTCGTTGTTCAGCACAAAGGAAGAGCCTAAAACGAAGCTTGTAAAATATTACTCTTATTAACCAGCAGTACTAAACCCAGTTTGCAGCATTATTCATTTTTACGTCCACTTTACTGTGCGTCATACAGTATTTTTTATAAACTTTCTATATATCTGAATTTAATAACAATGCACTAAATATCATTACTAACACAATACATTACTCCAGGCTGCTCAATCCCTCATTCATTACAAAGCTTCAGAATAAAAAAGGATTTCTAAGCGTACGAGATCGTAATCACTTGAAAGGAGATTGGTTTTTCTTTCGTTCACAGACCTTGTTGTTGATTTTTAACTGTATACAAATAATTCAAATCGTGTTATTGCAGGGAACAGTAATGTGCTCATACTGAGGTCAAGTGATAGTTTTCGTCAATAAAGTAGCCTCGTAAGGGTAATTATAAAAAAGCTATTTATTATAAATCTATCAAAAAAAATTAGACCTCAGTGTTGTTGTGAGTTAATAGCCATGTTGAGTTCGGGAAAGCAATGGTCAATAAAAGGTAATTAACAGAAAGGGCGACCGAACGGTAAAAGAATTGGCGAGAAGCTGAAGGGGGCAAACAACCATGACAATTACCTATCCACAGTCTATTCTGAATTGGGAAATCGAACGGTGTGCCCAAGGATGTTATTACATTCAAGTATATAACCTAATTGCGTTCAGCTTCACACCAAAGATACATTATCACTTGGAATTTTTTTTGCAGAGAAAGTTTCGTTATTAGTGAAAAGGGTTTAAGGTGTGTGGAGATCTGCATTCAACAATGTTTTCAACAAAATACAGTCAAATCATGACTTTCCAGGTTGCAGGAGCTTGCCAAAGCTGCAATATTCCTGCAGAAACAAGGCTTTTATTATTAGATTGTAACAACCAAGAACTGAAAAATGAGAAAGGCCGTGAAATTCAAATGTAGGGAAGTACAAATTTTGAGCCGGATACTTCCTATGATTGTACGGTGGTCACGCGCCTGTCCACTAATTTTAGGGATAGGTCATGTGGTTGTCTATAATAGTCCTGCACTTGGCCCAGTTATAAATCATTCAGGAAAACGTGTCGGCGTACACGAAAGAGCCTGTAAAAGGGTTTTCCAGAGCTTCTAAAGAAGCTCAAAACCGAAGGCGGCACACTCCGTTTGGTGCTAAATGGCTGTCCACCGTCTGAGCTAGTGCTTAATTAAGTGAGCACCAAAACTAAAACTTGATTTTTTGAAGATTTTTTGAAACTAAAGATTGATTTTTTATCAATTAGTTCTCTTATTAGATTATCATACGGATGCCCAATTGCCGCATCATTCGCTTGCTCTTTACACAGCTAGCACCACCAGGGCTACTAGTGTTTCCCTTTTTCGTTTTCATCTTACCATCGCATTGTCGTTCTCCTAACAAGGGCAATAATGTTGCCAAAAAACGAAAATCGGTCGTGCCTCTGGATTACTCGAGATCTTGAACCTGAGGTGATATGAGCTAAACTATAAATAATTACATTGGTACGCAATTACTCATCATCGGCTACTGTTTACCAATGCATTCCAAATAATCCCTTTCGAGAAATTCATCTTAGTGAAAAGAATCCCTTCTTACCCGTTTGCTTCCACGGTCCCGTCAATAGGCTATTACAGCAAAATTGAAAAGGCAAAAAGATTTAGTCTCGGCATGTTCAACTGACCACTATTACGACGCCCCATCGATTTCTGGAAACGCTAAAGTTGCTTGGATTTGTTAGCGAAGAAATGTGGTGAGTCTGAGTGACGTGTTTGAGATAACAAATAGATCATTTCTTTTTACCATTCATTTCAATTTATATATGAAAGCTTAGATATAACAAAATAAGCTAGTTGAAAGCCATGCTTATTTAATGGTCTCACGAACCCGTTTGTTGTTCTGCAATTCTCGTCTTCCGTCGGGTGTATATTTGTTAGCATTCTGAAATATAGAGTTCGTTGATAAAGAATGCTGATTTAGTTCATATATGAAATATATACCGGTCGAGAGACGTCTGCTTCACCCTGTATATACATGTCGTGAACCTTTAGACCACAGTTTGGATATTAATAATAGCTTAATCTTGGGCTAGGCATTTTTTGCTTCAGCCGAGCTGAAATAGGTAATATTTAATCGTATTATGTATTTAGCCATGCTAAAGAATTACTAAGTGCTCCTTTTCGACTAGAAATGTATCTTTACGAATGTCTAATAGTCCCCCCGGCCGGACTTTGTAGCCTTAAGTACTTTGAGAGGTTTGCCAACCTAATTTAATGTTTTGGGTTCTATGTTTATCTTTGCCGCCGTTCAGTGTGGCTTCAAACTGTTGGCTCCTTCTAGCCCAAAATAGAACGGGTTTACGGTGGGTTTCAAACCTCGATCGTCTCACTAGGTGTCTTGGCGTTCAATAGGCAGACACGGCATCACTAAACCATCAAGGGCATCAGGATGGAGCTCTTCCCGGTGTGTTGATATTGGCCGCTGTACGAAGGAATTATAATTACTACAAATCACTGTGTGCTACTGGGGTATTTTTCCCGATATATGGCCACCTATCCTCGGCCAACTGAAGTGCTCAGAGGATAACAGTCTTGTGTTTGCGTGGTACTGCCCTGCCTACGACAGCGTGGTGCCTATGATAGCGCATGTATTTGAGTGACCTTGACGTTGCCTGCTTGACTTTCATCAGCACATTCACAACTTCCCTGGATTCATGCAAGGCGGGCTTTTCCTCTTTCAAGAGTGCTTCCTTCTACTGCTGCTATACGCGTCGTCCTAATTCGAAGTGCTGAAGTTCTCTATTTACCCGCACCGGGAAGCTTTCCAGGTAATATTACTAGGCAAAGTAATCTCAGCCCCAACAAACGCTATCAAATGTAGCATTGTTTAGGGAAACGTCATTTGAAATAAGAACTTCTGTCGCGATTTACAGGCCTCGGTAACTATTACATGGTCGGTGAACGTGTCTGATGTGGTTCCGTTTGAGGTAGTCCGTCGCCATCCGACGCGTGAAAACAGGTTTCTGCCAGAAAAGCGTCGAAACCCCCGAAGAGGCATTACGGAGCATTGTTATAGCGTCGTAACCATAACATCAGATATCATCTAATGAATCAGTAAGAAGTGAACAAAACGATCAAATAGCTGACTGTAGCTAAAACATAAAAATCTTGCCATTCGGGGCTCCCAGTAGGCGCGTGAAGTCCATGCTAACTTTCTCAAAAAGGTGTTTCGGTGTAAGCATTGGATGCAGTGTGTCGCGCCCCCCAAAATCAAGGTTTTTTAGCTAACTTTGCGACAGTAAACTTACTAGCGCAACTGTATCGGCCAGGGGTTGGTGAAACTAAAGCATGGTACCTTTCTTCTCAGCACATCAGCTGGAATACGAGCTCCTATTTGCAGTGTTGAGGTTACCGTGCGCATTTGAGGCGTCCTCTATGCGCCCGCCTTTTAGCTATAGGTGGCCACATTCGAAAAATGGCGAAGCTTAATTAAGTCGAAACGCCGGCATTGATTTGACAACGACAATAATGATGATATCAGTAATAATAACGTATTATATTAAGGAACTAATCAACAAAACAGACTTTACACTACAGGTACTTACGAAATATCCGTATCTATGCGGCGAATAAATATGGATAACTGTCAAATAGATTTGTACCCATTTAGCAGTCCCGATTTGATTCCAGTTCGTTAATATCGTAGACTGAACACTCAAAGTATAACTTGAGTTCATTATTTGCAGGCGAACTAGCTTTTTTCCGTAACGAACCAACATAACGAAATACTTTACAATTGAATAGGCTGAAAGCACCGCTTCCGAAGCGGGTAACGGTAGTACATTAAATTAATGGTAACAGGCCGGTAAACAACATTACAAAATGAAATGTTGTTTACCAGCCTGCTAAGAAGATGCTAAAAAAGTCTGCCTTCTAGCGTAAAGGATGGAAACGTGCGACGTCAACCTTAGCTTCTATAAAACGAGCATGCTAACCATAGGTAATTAGAAAATAGTTCAAAGTCCACTTCGGCATCTGGGTACATGGTAGATAGTACATAGTCAAATGTTCGGTGCACTATTTCTACTCTAGGCGTGATGGTTGCCACTACGCGTTTGGCCACCTTGATAACTAGCGCAAATGCGCGGGACGACTCGTACAACACATGCAGCGTGTTAGTTTAGATGTACGCGTATTCAGTTTAAGTAGCAAACGCTTATGGTTAAATAAAGACGTTTTATTAAAAAAAAATTAATAAAAATTCGTCCTGATAACTAGAATCACTTGCCAGCTCAGCAGACGCCTCCTATAGTTACGTCGTTCTGAAACCTTTCAGCAGACCTACTATGAACAAGAAGCAAAGACGAGCATTGTTTTGTTTTCTAGAGTCTGAATAATTCATGCCTCGTACAGGTGGTATGGGTGACGCGGTTTGTCGCAAAAGCAAGATCGCAACAGAATTGTCACAGTTTTGTCGGCTGCTTCGGGAAAGTACGGAAGAATTGAAATCTAGTCATCCTTACTTACGTATCAAAATACGTGTGCTTTTCGAAGCAGAAGGTCGCGGTACAGCAAGCGTTCTCACGTTCACTGTTAGCAGTTTGTCACCGCTCGTGCATAAAATATATGCACAGACCTTTCCACAATTTTGTACAAAGTTAGCCTTCACCTCAGCTGTCCTATTGACCTCAAGTTCACATTAGAATTATAGAGAACTTTATTACCAGCTAGTTGTATTATTAAGAGAGTCGATCAATGGTTGTCCAGATATATCTGAATAGCGGGCTTCTTCGATTCGAAATATTTTAATATGTAAAGTTTGGGCTCCTGGCCACTATTTATAACACCCTCGATCTATGACAAATCTTTGCGAGTCGGTGCAATCTGTGCCATTTTGAAACAGAATAATGGGTCAATTTGCTTAGAAAACTTGAGCTTCTATATCTCACGCAAATATACCAAGAATACTGAATAATGAGTAGACGACCATTTCTGTTTTTCAGGACGAGCCTATTTTTTCTACAGGAAATGTTGGACAAAGTGTTGAATAACTTCTGTAAACCAGATCTGAAATATTCAGCGCGCCTTTTGTACGCGCTTCTACATAACTTTTTCTGTCTGACGTTTTCGCTTCGTTGCTTACGTTGGTTCTTGGACGATGTGAATTAAGTCTTATAGCTTGAAGCACTACTCGACGGCAGTACCTGATGTTTACACTCAAGATATTTATTAACTTATCTAGTTCTTGTAGCTTCCGTTGTAACAACGAATCTCACTTATTACGACAACCTATGTGGCAGTGTCTGTGTTATGGATGTAACTTTACTGTCCTAATTATAGATCTACTGGTAAGTTTACTGATGATTTACCCCATCGATATTCCCGAAGTATGAATGCGTGCAAAATGCGCTATTGTGAATGCATCTGGGCGATTAACACGGTTATAACTATTCATAAAATTCTAAAATATAGTTAGTTCTACTTTTCTTTCGGACCCAGCTTTAGATCTTTGGGTTTTGACAGTAAATTTTGAAGTAATGGTTGAATCAGAAACGCCGTTTCGCTATTTCTCTATTGAGGCACATGTCATATGTGCTGTATCTTTTTTAATATCCCCGAGTTTACAAATCCATAAATCTCGGACAATATATCTTTATCGGTTGTCGACAGTGGTGTAAACAGATTGCTACCAGGAAGAAAGGGCGTGGGACGTCCTCCAGAGAGTACAAAGACATGCCAGGAACTACAGGATCATTCGTTTAGGACACATAATTAATGGGACACATTAAAAATCTTAAATTCCACTTGCCCTTAGGACACAACGCACTGCGCACACAATTTTATTTATCATCCTACAGGTCTCACCGGAACCATGTGTAGTTCCGTTAATCGAATCCCCGCCGCCCACAGCATCGGAAAATAGTGTTATTACGGATCCGAACGCGCGAAAACGAACACTTAATTCAACGCACAGCCGACGCACAAGTTAAGTCAATTAGAGAAGAAATTTTTTTTCCACAGACGTTAAAATGTTGCGGTTACAACGAAAATGGGGTTTCCGCCGGCGATTGATATATTGCATCTGTCAATCGAAATGCTAACACGGAATAACAAGCGCACATAGCTGGCAAACACGACATCTTTTTAAAAAGACTCGAGCGCATACGTGTATTGTTGTTTATTTATATTAGCAGTACAAAAAATTGAAACTATGATCCTCAAACTATAGTAACGGATTGGTAATGTTCAAGCAGGCTGGACGTATGTTATGACGACAAACATAGGCTTACAGTGACGGCAAAAAAAAATTATACAAGACGTTAGAGTGTTGTCAAACTGTTATGCTTTGCTATATACGCTAAATCAGAGCGTTATTCGGTAAAAGTAGCCGGGGTAAAAGCTGTTCGCTGGATTGATTCTGATTTCCTATTCGGCAATAGCCATTAGAATCAGTATTGCACACAAGTTTAATTCGGTAATTTTATCAGTATAGAAAAAATTTAACTTAATTTTGAACATGCATGTTTTATTCTCGTATGGCGATATTCTTCTTACTGAACAGGAAACTCGTTTTACCTAACGAGAGTTGCACGAATCCTTTTTTTAACATATGAAATCTATGAAACATATGAAAATGTTACCTGACATTTAATGACGTTCATTTTATCTCATCTCATATTATTGTCCTTACAATATAGCACATTTTATTACCACCTTAATCCTTTTTTTTTTTTATTTTCCATTTATACATCTCCCAGTATTTTACATGCGAGCAAACAGTACGACTTGTTCAAAATGATGCTTCCAGCATTTACTTAAACAGCGTTTAGAAGAAATTTAAATTAAACGAGATATTTAATGAAGTAGAAAGACGACTTAACATCGACCATTGTATATATGTATCCATTCGCATTAAGCGACGATCTTCTGTTCAGCGCATGCAAACACAATGACCGATACGAGATACTATCTATACCCCTTCTTGGCTTCTAAATAACTTGAATCACCCAGCAAAACAAAGCCACTGAATCTGACGCTTTGCTAACGGTTGCTTTGTGAGCGAAATGTTCACACTGTTTAAAGATGTTATGGTCACTAATGTTTGGGCGCTGTCACCTGTTTGGAAAATGTAGGCCAACACAATTAACTGCATATACTATCTTACGAAGTCGCTAAAATCGACACTATCGTTAGTTTGAGTAATTCTAGGTAAGGGGAGGGTATACTTCGCCACATTGTTTTTCTTCAAATTTCTCGTGCGTTATAAGTCAGCACGGGAGGTCTAGCTCTTCTTCCATAGTCTTCACCAAGTCTAATTGACATATTGAAGTAAAGAGATTGCACTTTCCAAAGTTCAATCCCATATAGCTTGTAACAGCGTTGTACACTCTCTAGTCATTGTAACGAACGTACGAGATACCTAGCGACGTTTACAGGCGATGGGACAGATATACAATTCGCCACTGCTGTTGGACAGTTGCTGGAAAAAGTTTCTTATCGTGAAAGTGTTGGCAGAGTACCGCCTCTACGATCACTTTCTCAGCAACCAAATGAACTTCTCACAGAGCAACAGTAACTTTAATAATGTAAGTTAGTCTCTTCACAAATTTGCTACTGCGTCCTTACTATGGGGTCAAGTTGCGAGCGCCACCATTCAGTCACCCTTAACACGCCTATCGTACCGTGTCCATCCGTCCGTCAATTCTATGACAAACATTTATAGGTTGTTTCAATCGCGTTGATTGTGAATGCGGAGAGGAGTTTCGACGCACTTTATTCCCCCTTCTTGTTCAAGAACAACAAGCCTATATGGCGCGAGGCTATACGGGTATACTACAACATAGCCTGTAATTGGTCTACTAGTTAACTGGCTGCTTGTAGTCTAGTGGCATCTTGGTAAATGGCCATCACGACGCGTGAAGCCTGCCAGCATATAACATGTTGATAATGTATTTGTTGGGAAAACACAATATTTTCCAGTCTGCCATTGAGAACGAACGCCACAGTTCGCAAACGTTTTGAAAGCTGTGGGGAACCGCATGACCGAATTGAAACTTATAGGAAACATCCGTTTGGCTAACAAGGAAGGTATAATTTATGGACAATGTACGGACGCTTTTTTATTTATAATGGTGAGTTAGAACACAAAATGGAAACCCTGTTAAATAGATGACATGTGTTTTTTTGATTTCCAAAAATATTCGTATAAATTGGATATTTTCTTCGAATGCGGGTATTTTCTTGTATGTTCTTTTGGAAAGGGCTGGATATTTGGGGGCTGGATGATTTTTTTTTGGGGGGGGGGGATCTGGACGAGAAAGCGGCTATGATTATTGATAAGCAGATGAGCCCCGTATTGAATAATTTGGTCTCTATTAAAATACATTTTAAATTCAAGAACAAAAAATGTTTTTTTGAAAATAGCCATTTCGGGCTTAAAAACCTCTTCTCCAGTTCTGACCTTCAAAACATGAAGACAGCTGATCAATTCATGTTGCACGACTTACGTACAGTTTATTACATATACGAGTATGGTTTGGGCGGTTGAGTACGGGATATAACTTCTTCATTTTTGATGCTGAGTGATTTGACAGTTGAAGCAGTATCGTATTATTATAAAACCAGTATATTAAAACCAGCGTATATCTATTCCATCTTACCGTAAAAATCAATGCCTATACTTACAGGCCACTACTTGATTTTTTTAATATTTCTATAATAGCTTTAATACAATCAACTCGCAGTTTTATTTATTACTATAATTAATATCAGTATAACACAGGTAGTCAAAATATATATCATTTTTTGGCATCTTCCTGTTACATGACCCTATAGACCTGCATCGACATCCTGCCTGCTTTCACCACAGTGCCTAGGATTAAGTCATGTAAAAGTCCATTGTTAGTGCAGAGTACTTTGCGCCATCACTATATGAAAACGAAGTACATTTCTATATGGAAAATACAAACACAGCTGATATTCCACTCGCACTATGCATCACACATTAACATCCATTCACGATGTGGACAGATACTTCAAAATCGAAGTTTTTTAGGGCTACGTTCATGCGGAAGTCCGTATATACACAAACAGGTACGCCTCATGTTACATCGTTTTATGTTTAATACTATTATTAGCGTTATTAACTAACATTATTAGAATAACTAGTCATATAAATACACAAGGGATGTTTGCTGATCAGTTAGAGAAATGGTTGAATTTTCGCATTTAGAACCTTATACATAGACATTCCTCGCTTTAGGGCTTCTTCGTCATTGTGGCTGAGTTTAATTTGTCTATGACCTTCACCACCATCCATGACCTCCGTGGCCGTCGTTCAAAGTGAGACCCCTTAAACCTCTATTAAGTCCAGCTCCAAGACCTATAATTAAATTATGATGGGAGGTATATAAGGCACTGCAACATCAAACAACTTTCTGAAATGTCTTTTACAGAGATTTAGCTTACTTTATTTAACAACAGCGCAGGGCACCAATGTCGCTGTTTCGGTAAACACTGGAGCTTATAGCAAAAGGCCCAATATTTTCACTGTTAAATTAGACACATGCTCCAACAACTAGCAGTTGTTCGGCCAATGACTTTAATATAACAGCCATGTTATAGTCATCTAAAACTTATCAAATATAAAACAAGTGTTATTATAAAGTTACTAATTACTGTTAATTGTGAACTATTATAAATAGCATTAGAGGATTCATACCACGTCCTTCGACAAGGGATACTCCGGGTCCGGTCACAAGCGATGGAATTGGGTTATTGAAGACTACAAGAGGCTCCTCGCGGATCGACGTGATAGTGTGGACGGGTTTAACACCGACCTTGAGAATCGGAACTGCTTTAGGCACGTACGTTACAACGGGCTGCTTAACAATTTCGTGACCGACGACCGGCACTTTCACGTAGTGGGTGTTAGCATGTGCATGATGTCCACCGGGCGAGACGATGGACTGGTGCAAATGAGTGCCATGAAAACCTGCCGAGGCTAGCACCACGACGGAGGCAGCAGCAGCAGCAGCAGCAAGAAACATGCGCTACGAGCCATAAAACGCGAAGTGTACACGAGAAAAAAATTAGAGTGCGAGGGAAGTCTTATAAAAAAAATGCTAACATTTTATATAGGTATAGGTATATACAGAACTGTATGGGGCAGAGTCTATATAACCCTATCGCGTGTTTTTCCATCAAAGGAACGTTGATATAAAATATCTATACTGTTGAACTTCTAGAATTTTTTAAATGCATTCGGGTCAAAAATTCAGTGCAGTCCGCTTTACTGGATTTTTTTCTTTGATCGAATTTTAGAAAGCAACGGAACAGCCAAGCGTTTCTTTCGCATTTAATCGAGTTCGGCTTGAACAGTAACAACTATCGCCTCTCCATTTACAAAAGTCGACATTTTTAAAGGCAAACTGAATTGAAATTGGGCTTTGTGAGAGCCATTACATTGGGTTATTGTACACGACTGCCCTGGGGCCATATGAACCAGCTGGGTCGTTTCAAACATATATGAAGCAGAATGCAGTCTATGCTAATGTTACAGAGAAATTGAGAGAACTAACTAGCTTCAGAGTACAACTTCGTTTAATAGGAAATCATATATTAAGTTAAATTAGAGCATCGTAGTTTTGCACTCGCTGTAACCAAACATAATTGTTAAGTAACAACGTTACGCGCGGTTTTAAAATAAATTTCAGTGACTTCATTGACATAACGCATCGTTTGGACAAAACAATATTGGCAAAATGGGTCCTACATTGTGAATAAGCACGATTTTATGTCAGAACTTACTACTACTACTAAATAATTATGTATGCTACAATCATGCAGGTTCAGTCCGGTCAAGTAGGCTCTAGAAAGTGGCGCACACATTGTCCGAATCCAACTGAAACTCGTAGACGTGCCGATACCTATGCAGACTGTGTAGTTATAGACATGAAGTAAACGTATCAAAATCTTTAGCCTATCTAACTTGGCGGTCGATGACTATAAAGCATCGGCTTGTCTAGCCATAATCACAGTTCTTACCAAGAAAAGGGTTTCGTTTCTAGTTCTGTTGAGCGACAATGTTCTTCTGCGCATGAATCATCAGTGGCCTATGTGGGCCTATGGTCGGCCCATGTTACCATACTTTGCAGAGCTATATGGGCCAACGATAGAAGTGTTCTTACTTAATATTGTCTTGAAAAACAATGAATTGTAGTAGTCCCATTTCAGCGGCATAGAAAGAATTCACAGATTTAATATATAAATTCCTTTTTTCTTATTTTCAACGATAGCGTAAAACAAATTCTGGCCCATCTAACCCAGCTCTCACCTATGCGTTTAGTTTAAAGAATCTGTCGTAGGCTTATGAACTTCTTGCGTTCGGAATGACCGCTAAGTTTCGATTGGTTTTCTAACGCGAAGCAGCTATGTTGCAGCTTCCAACGTGTGAACTCTAGGCTCTTAGCAGAAGAAACCGCTACTAGCGACCCAACTCTACTATGATTTCTGGAAAAGGCATTACAGTAGATCTGGGTTTTTCTTCTTACACAAAACACAGATCGTCACCATATCGTCAGTTCTGAACCACAAGCCTGTTTATATGAACAATTGGCCACAACACGTCTATCATGTTGTTTGTGTTTGTGTGTTCCATAGCAAAAATTGGTATGCATTTGCTTGATCGAAGTTCAATAGATTCAGACAACTGTAATCTTTTAATTTGGTAATTAGTAACTCAAAAAATTTAACATACATCTTATTTTTGTAGAGTACGATAGAATTTTCTGAAACATTCAAATAATTAACATACAAAAGTACAAAAAAAAAATTGACCAATGAGACTTGTTTTTGCAAAACTATAGGAAATAGAACACGACAATTTATTAATTTTTCAAAAGAAACAATATATATATATATATCTATATATATATATATATACGTATGCACAAACGAGCTAGTTTAATAGATAGTTATGTGAATATGTTGAATTCTAGTTAGTCTTTCTTCATCGAATACGGTAGCAACCGACTACTTCTAGAATGCTTTTCCTGAGCACCTCTTTTTTCTCTCGTCATTGCTATATATATATATATAGATATATATGAATACTGCTTAGCATCTGAGCTCTCGTAGCCTATTATTAGAAGCATGTGCCCAAGTAAAAGCAGCGTCAACCTATATGAGGTATTATGATAGATAACGTATACTTCCTACTAATTTTGAATTTCGAGAAATGTCTTCAACAAACAGGATATGTTGTCGATTTGCCGCAAAAAAAATGTTTTGTGAGTGTCGAAGGGTCGATAGTCCATAGGAAGGGCGATTGGAGAATATTCACTAAATTATATTGAATCCTAGTGCACGTTCATCGTTGCCAAAAGTAAAACATTAGATCCCTGGCGTTTTTCTGTCACTTTTTTGATACTGCATAGGAAATTTCCTTGGCGCTGTTGGGTGCCACCCAGATAGAAACAGTATCCGTACTAGCCTGCGTCAATTACTTTCTTTTTTTTTTTTATAAATTTAATTAACAGTTAGGGCAGATATCTGAAAGCAAAGGTCAATCTGATCGGAGAAAGATACCCAACTTCTCAATAATCCTAAAAACATAATTTCCACTACATTGATATGCGAACACAATAAGGCCATTTTGTTGTAACAGATAGGTATTTTTTTTGGGCAGGATTTGATGACTACTGTGAGGACACGCGCTCATTTGAATGCCTAGTTTCGAGATACAACTGCTGTTCCTGCGACATGACTTCTCTTTGCGTAAAATAAGCGCGATCCTTTAATCCGTTAAACAAATAGTTCAGCGCCGTGCTCGCTCTGTCTATTACCTCTGGATTGGCTTCTTGCTTTGATCAGTTCACTGTTTTTCTTTTATCGATAACGGTTTCTTATTGGTTGTTGTACTCTCTAGCCATTACGTTGTACCGAAAGCCAGTACCACAATAGACAGACTGTATTTTGATTCACTTGCTCGTTTTGCATCCTATTCGACTTGAAGTTATATTCGCATTTCAATGGCGGCCGGCTTTCACCAGTACTTTGGCACAGCATAGCGATAGGAATAATGTGTAATAACAGCAAAAACGGCGATCTAACCACGAAATGACTTTTTTTTGGTTTCTCTATTCCCCAGTTTAACCTACCACGTTCATGCTGGGAGCAGAGGACGACGATTCCGGGGAATGTTGAGCACGAAGTACGCCTGTACTGTGTATAATAGTAGTACTATGAGTGTAATCCAAGAACGACGAACGACGTGGTATGCGGAACGGCGTACGTTATCTGTGAATGTATGTATGTACGTGCGTGAGTGTATCCGTGTGTACGTGTGTGTACGTGTGTGTGTGTGTGTGTGTGTGTGTGTGTGGAGAGACACCCAACAACAACAAACTTGAAACACAAGAAACTAGGTACGATAACGGCAGTCGACAACAACTCGAAAAACCAAACCAAATAACCAATTAGGACAACAAGACCACCACCACACGATTCGAGCACCACGAGTGACGACGACAACAACACTGGTGTCTGACCGGGCGCCGAACCAATTTATAGACGCGCGAAAAGCTCAACAACGAACGACGCTTGATGCCCGCCAAGGAACAACCCCTTCCCAAAGCTTTATTCCCACTTTCTCTTCGGACAAACACAGCCGGTTCTTGCGCTGCTATAATGCCAATGCTGTTGTATTGTGGTATACTGCTAATGCAGTGACTCCGGATACTCCACTGCCACAGCAGTTCAACCGGCGTTCAAATCAGCTCTGACGCTCTTTCAGACGTCAAACATTCAGCAATCGCTAAACCGACCGCCGATACATTGGTACTCCAGTAGCTGGCGTATACCAACGAGCAGGTGGCTCTGTTCCGGTTAGCGCAATAGAGTAGTTAATGGCATGGTTAGCTGCGACAACAACGACTTTGCCAGCTACATGATGAGAAAGATAATCGAGGGAAGCAGAAAAATTCATGGATATAGCGCAATGACTACGGGGAGCTGGCAAGCGAGTGGTGTCAGCCACCGAGCCAACTACTGCGATAGAGTGGACATGTGCGTTGTCAGCGTGTGGCGCATCGGAGCCTTACTAGATCGTCGGCGTGTGAGGGGGAGAAAAACACCGTTAGTACTTGTGTATACCAACCGTCAGCGGTGAACGAAACCGGCCATCATGAACGGATATCGCGACTCCACCTGCATGCCATACACCAGCGTACATAATATCATCGTTGATCAATCGTGCCAGACGTGGTGTAATGCCCAGCTGCCTGCCTCAAGTTGGGTTAGATACAGCCATTAAAACTTGCGCGTGTGCGGACGTGAGTGGAAGCGTCTGTATCAGTGGCAAGATGGCGGTAGGTCAGATGCGTAGCTGCGGTGGCTTCTGCTTTTGCAACTGAACTACAAACAGCAGAAATTACTCTGCCATGCGTTGAGGCATAGCTGTGTGCACGGTGCAATGCTGTCAGGGCAGCGCTGAAAATCAGCTTGCGTTGAAGTGCGGCTGGTTGAAAGGTAGGGGGTGCGCCACCCCTAAACCATGGCCAGTCGGGCTATCGAACAAACGAACTGCGGTCGAGCAGCTGATTGCTGCACACGCGCTATCGAACAACCGTCTCAGTCCGGCAAAAAAGCCGACGTCTGCAGTTATGCGACCGTTGCGATGGCAACAGTTAGGTGAGATCGAAACTACTAGTAGTATCACGAAGGAAACTGAATCGAACGCTGAACGTAATGAGACGAGAATTGGGGGAGGGGGGTAAATCGTACGGTCAACATGCGCGTAACGTGTATAAACCGACACTGTGTGTATAGGTCAATCGTTTTTCGTTGAGGGAACCTAAGTGGGCCTACTGGTAAGCGTTAATGCGAAAGCCCAAGAGGCAATAAGAAACAACGAAGAATTTGGTCACTAAACAAGCACGAAATGAACAGACGTTGTCGGCTTTAGCATCTAAATGCATTGAATCCATAGTAACGCTGGTGGTATTGCGAGGTGCAACATTGAAAGGGTGGTCTTCATGCGGTACAACTTCAGCGGATCAATGGGGGCTAAAAGTCACAAAAAAAAAGGTGGCTGTGGTAAAAAGGGGAAAATCATTCGCACATAGCAAAGCTGGCCGTAACACTGTAGGCGTGTGATGTCTGCTGAACCTGACTGTTGTTGCGGCAGTTTCAATAATCAGGAAAGCTGATAGCACGGGCCGTGTTTCACGAAAGGCTGTTGTCAAACAAGGTAAGAGAATGTTTCAGTATTCTAGTTAGAAACAATTCTCGCACCGGAGCCCTTTGTAAAATGATTTGTTTTAAGAATTCTAAAAATATGAAAGAAAAAAAAACTTTACGAAAATAAGCAAAAATGCAAGAAGAATGTGAACAGCAAAAAAATTGTTGTTTCTTGTAAGTGCTATTGATTATAACCTTAAAACTTTTTAGACAAGTTACACGTCTGGCTGCTAAACCAAGACCACGATTTTCTGTAGCGACTACTTCGGCCAGTATGGGCCATGGAAACCGCGGACACAGGAACAAACCTGCAGTCAGTCTTTGTCGGCGTAATTGAAACATTTTCAGGTGTTTTAACATCTTATTGAATGGTCGCGTTTGGAAACTATGACGCTAAATGAGCCTTGAGAAATAAAGCTCAAGGGCTAAACCGATGTGCGTAGCGTTTCATAGACGCATTGCAGATTTTGCACTTTGTATATTCTAATACTGATTTAAAAAGAAAATCCTTGTTGTTGTTGTTCTGCTTATTTGCAATCAGCGGTAAGCATTAAATCACCAATAGCTTTTTTAGATCCTGTTATGTAATTAGATAAACAGTAATTACAAGGTTTCTAAATCATGTGGCCATGTTAGATCTATACTTTGAGTGGCACGCTTAGAAAAGTGCACTGCCTATCCAGTAATTACACTGTGTGAAGCTATTTTTAGCCATTCTCACAGTCATATAACTTCATGATTTCAATGTCGCGTTGAATACAAAGCATCATTCACGGTTTTAAAAGAAAATTTTCACTAATTGCGATTTATCCATCAGTTACGTCCTAGCCAGACGAGTGCTGGATCAAGCACGTACAGCGGCTCCCGTCCAATAGTTTGAGATATGGAACATGGCAAAAGATGACCCCCTATGGATATTTTTAACCGAATATGGCATGGTGCCAATGGATTTACGATGAACTCGCCCGAATCATAAAGCAGTATGAAGTAAACAGAATCCAGATCACACTATTAGTTTAAGCACTATTTCGAAAAAAAAAAAAACTCTAAAATTAAAGTGACAGCAAGTGCCCAGTAAAAGATCTATGATGTCCCATAAGTACCCGCTGGTTTCACCTCTGTATTACCTGAACAAGCATAGACTGCCAACAGCAGTATTGGCAACGGCTGTCTATGAAGTCTCCGTGATGGTGTCGTGAGTAATAAGATTGCCTACTCAGGTTAGACGGTCTATATTCGAACGTGAAGGTAGACACACTATCTTATTTCGCGCTGAGAAGAGCCAGCCGTCTAAAGCAGTGCCGGGTCTGAAACCCAAAAGCCGTATTTAGCTGATATTGGAAGTCGTGCCACTTCAATAAAAAAAAAAAAAAGTTTTCCCGAAATCTGAGGGACAGTTATTTCGGTGGCTCTGAGGGGTCGAGTCTCGCAAAACGCGAAAAAAAAAACCGTTGACTTTTATAGGCGCAAGAAACTATCCTTAACGTCGGCTGCGTGCTAGGTAATCTGTAAGAAACGTTTTCTCTAAGTAGAAATGGCAACGGATGTCGCTAGTTCTACGATAGTCAGCGTGTTCCCATGACGGTGTGGAGACCTAGAGAAGAAAAAAAAAAAAGGAGAAAAAGTGGCTAAAGTTCGAAATCGAGCACGCAGATGTATTTGGTTCCGTAGTGCATAGACCCAGTCGTCTGAAGCAAAGCTCAAGTAAGACAGCACTGGGCGTAGATTCAAAACAGGTATGATTAATTCGAAATAGTAAGGCAAGTCCCCCCTGTGATAGTAAAATGGTAACGAACCTTGAGCGCGGCGTATGCTACATAGCCGGAATAGATAGTGTTTTTTTTTTTGTAATCGAAAGCCAGCCGTTTGATGTAACGCGCATTGATGGATCGGTGCGCGAAGCTAGAAACATTTAAAAAACAACGGTTAACTGGTCATTCGAAAATTCGCTCTTAACAATCGGCGGCCAAACATTGGTGGGGTATCACACACCCATTATTTTTACACGGAGCGCGCACAATTAATAATATCAACATACATGAAAGATGCCCATATTGATTACCGGACGGTTGAGGGGAGGGAGCTAGAAATCGGTTGCTTTTTCGCACTGAACGAGTACGTTAGTCTCCTTTCGCACGCCGATTTGATCGCTTGCGATAGACACGCGTTGGAAATCTTTTCGAACGTTCTTGTGCGTGGGATGTCTGACTTTTCATTTTAATAAAGTCACTTTTGCCAAAAATACGCCCATTTGCGCAATTCAAAGCCGAAGGAGGCCCTGGACATTAGAAAGTTCGAGAAAATTTCATTTAATTAAATAGGTCTGACCTGACTGTGGAGCAATGGTATGCTGTTGAGCATTCAAACGACAAGGGCATGCCTCATCGCTTTACTTTACAATTGCGATATTATGGTACGATATAGACTGATCGATCGGTACGGTACGGTATGGTTGTACATTTGACTGAGCGGGGTACGACTGAGAGGCGTCGAAGTCGATTGATCTTCATGTTTCGTACCTGTCACGCTGATTTCGTACTACCTGATCGTTGCAGTTCGTTTTGTTTACGATGATGATGATGATGATGTTGCTGCGACAAGCAAGCGTAAATATATGTACAACCCACTGGAAAAAACAGACACAAAACGACCCAAGACGATAACTGAACTATTCTAACGGCGACACGATTGGACAAAGTGAAATATCGGGCGGGCAAACAACGAATGTCCAAGGGCATTGTAACTGGTATCGAAGTGAGTGCCAGCTTTGCTGCCGACGAGGCAGCCTGGAGGACAAGATGCCATTATCGGATGATCGAGTACTAATCAGCCGAAATGACTATGCTGATCTAACGAGGCATAGCCAGTAACAAAGTAAGCAAGCATCATCTTTAATTACCATCAGCCGTGCCATTGCCAATGCAGAGCCAGTCGAAAGCATCTGAAGAGTAGCAGTTTACCAACGGAGAGGTAAACGTCAAGAGGCGGCAATGAAACTTGTCCATTTCGGAGTACGCAGACGCTGCCCTGTTTGTAACCCACCCTCTGTATAATTAGCGCAACTAAAAACGCGTCGCGTGCCCTACGCTATAGCGACAAATATGTGTCCCACGAATATATCGCTGGGGAAATCAACGATACTTAGGTTAGTTCACTAGTCGACGAATTCACCGTGGCTGTTATTGCATTGTTCATATGATTTTTGCTATTTTTGTTGCTGTTCTTAAGGATGGATTGTGGTTGTCCCGCTGTCATTATTACATGTATCTGTGTATAGCCATTCATTAAAGGTCAGATTGAGTGGTCAGTTACGAATCTTATGTACGTAAACTTCTATCTAGAGGCCGTCACGTTTCCTGTGCTTGAAACGTGTGAAACACACAATCGTTATGTTATGCGGAATTGACTATGGAAAGTACATGTCGATCGTACCAGTAGGAAAGACTTCCACACAAAGCACAGGCTTCAGTTTTGTTTAGATGTAATTGGCTTTTTTATTACCTAGAAATAATTAAGACTTTTTTATTGCATGGACGCACCGATTTGTTACGACAGCAATAAATCGATCGATAGCGTTAAACAGCTTTAATTAGAGATAGTGATATGGGTCCGAAAACCCAGAACAAAAAAAATAAAAGGGGTCGTTTTCTTGAGCAATGCTCATCGGACGTCGAA
Source organism: Varroa jacobsoni (assembly GCF_002532875.2). NCBI lineage: Eukaryota > Metazoa > Arthropoda > Arachnida > Mesostigmata > Varroidae > Varroa > Varroa jacobsoni. The sequence goes on along the minus strand of NW_019214149.1, from coordinate 198,961 downwards.
CTCGAGACATCTATATTAATTATAATGCTCATTTCTTCATGCACATGGAGTTTTTTATTGTTTGTTCTTTAAATTTAATACTGGTAGATTGGGATAGTGAAACCGGAAATTCTTATTTACCATAAAAGCTGATAAGGAACCTTCGTCGTTAAAAGAATAATACACAATGTTGTCGATCTGAAAACTCACTCAAATTTGGATCTACCATTTTATCTAAAACCTACGGTGTTTGTGTGTTTTATTATTTCAACAACATTTAACACTTTCATCTTCAACACAAAACCTTTTTTTTTTTTCCTATAACAAGTCCCGTCAACGAAATTTCCAAGAAATCTTATAGAGCTCATAGATTTTATACAAAACATGGTAGATGATGTCTAACCTAAACTTCGTCTTTTTTTTTTTACGCTTTTTGAGCTAAAGTATTGGAATTGAGAGGTTTCTACGATTAAAAACATATATATATATATATATATATAGAAAATATTTTGTGTATTACAAAACAATCTTGTGTGTGAGTTTACTACCACTCTCTGATACGAAGATCGATAGTACTGCCATCTTTCTTTATTACAGATGAACCATGAACGAGCTAATGAGATAAACATGCTAGAAGTTATGCATACTAGAGAAGTATATTGTTTTGCATATGTTATATAATGTATGCAAAATCCCCTTGGCAACGATTAGCACATATGATACAATAGCATCTTTGAGAAGCATATGAAAATGCACCAAAGGGGTTCGACTCCCAAGCGTAAGTCTGCTGTCTCTACGTTGCCGTTGCTTTATGGGTTGACACTGTTACATCGGTGACCCTCCAGATCAATCTACCCCGGGTTTATTGTTACGTGTCGAATGCTCGCCTAGAATAATTGTGGTATATACCTTGCCAGTCGATTACATAAGCGAGCAGCCATTCATATAATAAAGGAACGTTGTAAATGATGTAAGGATCTGAAACACGAACCAGCCATGCGTCGTGTTTTAATCACCTCTAACTAATCTCTCCCGTACGACTTTTCTCATTAAGGGTCCGCCATGGCACAACGAGCACACAATACCATGGAGGATATCGATATTCAGATATAACCTGTATGGCTCATCGCGCCGATCTTCGTTTGAAACAGAAGCCGACATTGGCAGACCGTAGCGCCATCACGACACTTTTCGGCTGGGGTTACCGTGGCGTGCCGTGACGAATCCCAAATCGATCCGCGCAGCACTATTTCGAATATTATCGACGTTATTTACTAGCATGAGCACGGGTAACATGAAAACGGACGGCACCACATCCGTAGCGTTGAGTTGATACAGTGTAACGGCGTCGTATGTTAGACGACTGCGTAGTTTACCACTACGTGATACCTTTGAAAACAATAGTTCTAAGAATACTCAATTGTTTTCGATGTCGTTGTATTTGCGTGAGCGTGTTTGTGCACTAGTACGTGTATGCACTGCCCACAAAGAAAGCAGACGTAATCTACTGATTCCATTGCCAGAGATATACTTACTATAAGTATAAATATGTGATATAGTGTTGTAACTTAGGAAACAAAAAACAGCTGATTAAATCGGGTCTCATCTACAGCTGGTGTGGCCTAGCCCTCATTGCTGCTCATTGACTCGCCGTGGCTCACATCTCTAGCTCGACGTTATCATAATGATTACGTATAAACCTATACTACAGCTAAATCTAGTTTATTGAAAAAGCAAGTAATTTTCGTAGCTAGCCACTCTATACCGATCCGTTAAGCTATGGGAGGACTGCGTACAGGGCAAAAAAATCCGATCAGCTATTTGTACACGCTGCTATAAATACAGACTATTCGTTTTACTTTAACTGCGGCATTTAAGCGTAAGAAGAAGACCAATGGTTCAGACGTTATTGGCACCGTTGTTTGTCTCGTCTCGTGATTATTCAGTTATTACTCGCCGATCGTCTTATATATAGACCGTCACACCGCAATAATGGCGCCGACACACGAATCTTAGGGCTATATTTTCAGTATTTGAACGTAAACGTATCTAATACAACTAACTGCTGATTAACAGCGGTTTCGTGACATCTGTCAGTTATTACTAAGCGACCTTTCCAGCTATTGCCGTAGACATTACGTCGACGCGGTACTTGTCCCTCACCGGATCTGACCTAGTTTGACACCATGGCGCTGCAGGCGCTTCGGTGGCGATAATGGATCGGGCTGGCTGTGTGATAGTAACGATGGAAACAGCAGCCATCTCGTTAGTGGTGACCGAGTCGCTGAGTAATAATTAACTGCTGTTCCGGTTATCTAGTAAGTTTTGACAAAGTTTATTAAGAAATTTAACGTCATCTATATTTTTTTCCTTGGCAACGCATCGTGCCATGACGGAGCCAGCCATTTTCATATGCTTGGCTAGATTTCTTGTCGTACGCCACTGTACGAACGCACGTCCTTAACACAAGCATAATTCGACTAATATATATATATATATATAAAATTTTGTGATAATAGTGACAAGAGATGCACCTATTCAACATGACGCGTACGAAAACGATTGGCATGATAACGAAATGATTTCCTAGTAGAGTTCCCACATAGTGCATAGAAAAATGTAATTTCCAAATAGAGCAAATCGTCTTCGTTCATTGTTTTCCTTCTGAACTTAACGTTAGTCTAGCCTAGGTGAGGTCCTCTGTGTACCTTATCGAAACTGTTTGAAAGGCTGCCACAATGGCCTAATGATGTTAGTGGTTTGTTTGTATAGCTAGCAGCCGAAACATCTATCGCGATTTTCGTTTCTGTAGCCTTTATGTCGACGTTGCACAAGCAGGACACCATCGGATATTAGCAATAGCAATTATAGCATCAGGCCTCTAGTCTTTGTAAAGCGCTCCCCAGCGATATAAGGCAAACTTTAGTGAAGTATATGTGCAAAGAAAATGATAATGCTGCCTCCATTCGTTGTTATTACTTCCTTTGTTCGTGTACTGTTCGTTTTACGACTTTACGGTTCGAGGATTGTATGAGCAGTATTATATAAACTAGAGAACAAACTGGGTGCTGAAACCGTACTTGTTTATGACATGTCGTTTCTCAGTGTGGACATGCGTAATCAAACGGAAAGAAACAATGATACCTTCAAGCGTCACGGCATCTGCACAACATCTGTTCGAAACCTCTAAATAGTGCATAAGTTCTTGGTCAACGTATACGCCGTTGTCCCTGCTCGTGCATCCTTTTAAGCGTACATTGAGACAGCGTCAGTCATCTACTCGTATTAGCCGGTCCCAAATCAATATTTACGTGTAGTTGTTATTTTGTCACCAAGGAAGAGTTATCTATGCGCATAGATAACGATAATCATACTTTAGGAGATTTGGCGAACTTTCAATTATTCTTCGCGGGAGATCAACAAGTTGATCTATAATTAACGCATGAGCGAATAAACAAACGATCACACAAGCGAAAATCAAGAAGGGATATATGTCCGGAAAAGTCTTCTTAAGCTTCATTTGTCCAAACAGTATTTTCATGAAAAATGTATTGGCTCAATAAAATTATTCCTTCCTGTAAGGTTCTCTAAATTCATTAGATTAATTAATCTAATTAAGTCTTAACCGTCCTAGAGTACGTATGTTTGAATTTAGAGTAATACTATGATCATTGTACCAGTAGCTCGTTATCGTAGCCTAGGTCGCAACTATACGTAAACGAGCGGTTTTCAAGTGGTGGTATTCCTATGATACCTAATTAACACTCACATTAATTCAACAGTGTTCAATTGAGGACATCGATACTGGACTTGACAACAACGGGGAGCCGTGACCTATTGAACAGCTGTTGCGTATTTGCCCGTTGACGTCTGAATTGACCTTAGGGACCTCAGATAAATACTTACTATGTAATGAAGACATAGTACGTGAAGTATAGACAATTTATTTCTACCACTAGCTACGGACATCGCGAACTTTTTGAAAAATGGAAACTGTTGTTTGAATTTTCAGTCCAATAATGAATTAATCAGAGCGACTCAGAACATAAACTTCAAGCGCGAACTGCATGTAAAGACGGAATTGGGAGGGGAGTGGGGTCTGTTCTCGTCAGGTGTTCGTAGCTTTGTATATTTGAAGAGAAATTTTTTAATGCGTCCCTTATGAGTAAAATGAGGTACAGTTGCGCGTAAAGGATCAATGACGCGCCGCTTGCTTTGTTTTTATGTAATCAAATGTTGCTTCTAATTTAGGTGACTATTTCTTTTCGAAGACGCCAAATGAAGTACGACGAGTCTTCGTTCGTATCCGAGGTTAGTTTTGAGTGAGTCGCATGTTCAGTCTCTCGTGAAGCTTCTCGCCAACACATGTTTCTACTATGAACCGAGAATGCGAAAAACTTAGAAAGACAAAAGTGTCGGTAGTCTATGAAACCAAACATGCATGCCGATCAACTCTCATAGTAGTAAGATCTAAAGAGACTTCACAGATAAAAGTATCGACAACAAGATTAAGATATGCTTGCCTATAGGATAGCAAAACTCGTTCTTTCTTCTTTAAAACGAATTCAAACTCAAGTTGATCTTCATTCATGTTGGAATCCTACAAAATAATGAGTTATATTGTTCCCTGCAAAATGTAGTGAAATATTTGTGCGTGTATTCAACAAAGTTTACTGTTCACTTTCTCTTCTGTGTCAAACTCTGTGAACTATCAATTGGCACTTAACTTTCGCAGCTCACTTATGTATATATACATTTTATTACCAATATACTTGCAATACGGCAGTCCAATGATGGACGGGTATTTAATGTCTGCTTGATTTTATCAAAAATGACATTACCCTATATTACAACGTTTATTTTATTCGATAATTTTTCATTTTGTTTGTTACCACTGCCGTGTTTGCTTGAGGCATCTGACATTTTGCATTAGTTAAACCCTCTCCTTCTCAATCGTAGCTTCGTGAAGTAGCGTTGGTTGAATGCAGTTCCTTCTATTTTTTTTAAAATTTCCTTGCTTCGCCATTAACAAGTGTCCGCGTTAGATCGCGACGTACACGTTGAACCCATCGTTGCGTCCAGGACGAAACGTAGCGAAAAAAAGAAGCTCGAATCTACTGCGATACGTACGCTTGTCTGGCGCCCCCGACCGAGCTTAGTCTAAAATATTCATCGTTTCCAACCGGAGTGAATCAGTGAATAGGATTCTTCACACACGCAACCATTATCAATCTCGTCCACAACGAACAATCTTACAATTTAAACATCCCGCGTTTGAAGGATACGTCCTCCGGATACCCTGAGCACCGGCACATGCAACATCATAAAGTCGCCACTGGACGCCACCAGTGGACAGGACGATCTCCAACGGCGACCATACAGCGACGTGCGCGTTTGCGTGTACACCTACGCAGGTGGCAATACATAAAGTGTCGGTGACGCAATGAACCAACTCTATAGAGACAACCCATAGAGATAACTGTGGTATTGTTGTGACATACTGACCGACGCTGTGTAGCATAACTTGTGTGAAGTTTGTCTTCGTTGCACGAGATCGAAGATGATACTGGCAACGGTTGTTAATTGCTATGCCCAGTGCAATACACGGTTAAGCTTTCATGTCGGTGGAATGGATGGTAAGAGAACCGGTAGCCATGGCTGACAGGACGTCTTCGTTTAGAACATAGAGTGAGTGACGATGCTACTGTTACTACTGTCATCGTTATACCAGCTATAGTCGTTGTAGGTTGTAACGAACACCGGCGCGAAGTAGTCATAGATTTGCTGTTTGCCATTGCCGAAATCGACTACGCAGTAACAGATAGTAGTCACGATGTTATTGTTGTTATAGCTACAGACAGCTGGATCGCTGTAGGAAGCACACGTTTAACCCATCCCATAAATTCTTCGGCATGTACATCACTCCGTGAAGGGAGCATTTGTGCAACGTCTATTAAACGTTATTATGCGTTGATACTGTCATCCGTTCGGACGACAGAGAAACGCTAAATGACTATACAATTGTGGCGGCGCCGAGCTTCGGGCGGCTTGAGCGACACCATCACGGTACCTACCCTCTTTCACATTGACGGTAATGCGTACATGAGATCGCAGCCATGTGTAGCTCTTCCTGCATCCTGATGAGATGCGCACCTGTGTTTTGTGTTCCCATAGAGAAGTTGCTCTATTACACAACTGTCACTGTTAGCATTATTCATCTCGATTAGCGAAAATCTATACGTGTATATGTTGTGATGACTAGCTAGCCGATGACGGGACCGGTACCGCTTTCTATCGTAGTTGGTCATCGTTTTTGCTCACGCCTGCGGGGCGGGATGCTTTGACTATGCGAAGCTTTCTCCGGAGTTGGGGAAACTTGTTCTAATTCATTATGAAATATATAATCACTATAGCTTACAGTACGGCCATATTATATGAATCCTCGTTGTGTCGAGGCCAGAATTTGTGTGCACTAGATTGTGTGAAATGCTGAACGAACTGCGCTTGTATCGCCCAACGCCGATAACCTTAAGATAATGACTGTTTAGGCAGGTGACAGTATACAGATGATCACAAAGTCCCACTGCCTCTCTGGCCCATTATCGGTCGGCGTAAACATCAGGGACAACTCGAATCGTGTGCAAACTGGGACCCCGAATGGCCATCTTCGGACGGCTTGAATATTTAGATCAGCTCTATTGGCTATTAGGGATTGAAGTTATACGTACAGAACGTATTGCCAATTTGCCAAATCTTCTAACATGGCCACAAGTGAAACGGGAGGTCTTGTAATCAAGCGAGACGAGCACTTTTTGTCTACAGTGGTGCTAATTTAGAACAAAACAATCTTTCTTGTTGAGATATGTAAACATTGTTTCACACGTTACTATGAGGGCCGACATATATATCTATGTGGGTGCACACCGTATCTGGTGATAATTAGTTAATCGATGTTTTTTTTTTGTTTATGTAGTGCTATAAATACCTTCTAGAATGTTTCGTGGGTAAAAAAACAATGCAATTGAAGAAAGCACAACATCTGACTACGAAGAAGAAGAAGTAAATTCTTTTGGAAAAAAGTTCTTTCAAAAAGAAATAGTCTTTCGAAACCGACCTGACTTTGGCTAGTTAATTACAAAACAAAAAAAAAATGACGAAGAGAGACGTTCTCACTTGGTTCCTTAGCTGATGATGATGATGATGATGATGATGATGCGAAGTGTTAATAAATGTAGTGACAACAAAACTATTAGCTCATGAGGTTTATAAAAGAACACTTTAATAGAACTTAATATCGGTCTAGGCTGTACGGATATATTCCAACGGCAACCGCATCCCTTCCGTCGTTGGTGCTTTACGACCCCACGAATCTTGCCAACGAAACGGCAATTCAGGTCGCATCATTAAGTGTCACTTAGTTTAAGCCATCGTCTGTGTTCGTACCCCTGGCGAAGACCGACCACTATTTTTATGGTTATTATTATTATAATGATCATCAATATACTTTTAGGTCGTCCAGATACGAATGGAATATGAATGAAAGTGAATAATGGCAGTCAGCAACAAAGCAATAATTGTAACAATGATATCTAGAGCTGCCTTTTTTTGGACCACGGTTAAAGGACTACACACAAGGACAATACGAAATGAAAGGTAGCCACACAACTGTCGCGTTGGCTACATTCGTCTATCAGCTCATTTGTTCGCAAAACATCTTTTTGTCTTGTGATTCGTGGTACAACGGTACTTGCCATTTGTCCCTTCAAGCTTTGACCGTTTTATGATCCCGCGTAATATTGCCTCCATAGGCTACCCCAGGGCGCAAATGATGAAAAGTGTCAATCGTTACAACGCCAACTGCTATTGTGATTTGGCAGCGTTCGCAGCATCGACCGTAGGCCGACCGCGCCCCATTTCGTTAGCAAGCGAATTGTCCCGCCAGTCGGGATCACTGATTGCACCACAGCATTCTTGATGATTCGCGCGGAGCTGCTGGAAACACGCGCCGATGGTGGTCGTGAGGGAAACCATATTGGCCAAGAGCGGACTACCTGTGCAAAGGACGACAACCTCCCTGGCATCAGGACCAGCAGCAGAAATAACCCGTTGTATAAATGCGCCATAGCTTACGGCGACGTTACGGTCCTCTTAGATCGAGTTCGTTTGTTGTGCTTGTTTTGCTGGCTGCCCTCTTCAAAGGCTACTACTTTCAGAAGGCAGCTTTCAGCGTAAAGAAAGTGGATTACGCAAGGCAGGGGACATTCCTTTACTCATCCATTCTCGCAGGCGTTCCCGCTGTTGCACTGCGCATCGTCGCTTTGAGTGCCAGAAACTGCGCTAAATGGGTACTAACATTAGTGACTGCTCGACGGTAGGTGAAAAAGTTAAGCCTTACCAGGAAGTCAATGACGACAACAACCACGAAGGCAACAAATATAAACGGGCTAGTCAAAGACGCTAGAACGGAGGGAACTGCAGCTGCCAACGGAATCCTAAGTGTTCGTTGTAATAGATTGCTGGGAAAGATTACTGCGAGGAACGACTTACGTCTGATAGATAGACTCAATGCTGTTTTTCCTTTTATCCATGTCATAGACATACGGTATCATTGTTGTGGTAACTTGTTGCTTTCTCTTTGATCACTGTGTTGCTCCTTATGCCAGTCTCGGTCTTTGGTCAGTTAGCCATTCTAATCTGTAACTGGCCAAAAGATAATAAGTACTAGATGACAAATATACTTCATTTTTTTGCTTAGGCATATGTTGACATACTATGCCAGTAAGAGGGTGGGAAGCAAGAGACCAAAAAGCTGTTGGTGCAAGATCTCGTCTTTGCATTGGGAGTACGTACCATTAACCCATCGCTTCAGGCGTTTCCCTTGTTTTTCCGTGCATGCTTACTAGTCGTGTGTGCATTGATGTCTAATTCTGGCCCCATTTTCAATAATAATAATAATGTTTGAAGTCAAATGATTGGATAGATCATTATTAAAGTAGTAATCTTACAATGCTCCTTGTCTGGGCGACACCAGTCGTTAATGTAAAAGAGTTATAAGAAAGGTCACTTTTACTTTTTTTCACAATTATTTATTCTGTAATGAGCCGTCTATTATAGCTGTTACAGGCAAGTCTCCTGTTGCGGAGTACGGGAACGTTGGTCGCAGTTCCTTAGTAGGACATATGCACTCGCCGGTTTTCAAGTTCATGGGCTTAATCCTAGTTGCTTTTTAAGGTAGGAGCACCCAAAAAATGATGGTTTTTATTACTTTGAAAACGTCTACTACAAAACAGAGTTTACGGCTAGAATAGAATTTGAAGCGAAGCCGTTTAACGACTATCCAGGCCAGGTAAACTATTTTTAGTTGATTAACTGGAAATTGTTCGACTACAGGCCAGTGTTAAATTCCAGGTTTCTACTGTATTCTTACACTTTTGCTATCGATCGGATCATTCCGCTCTACTTCGAGCAGACGGGGTAACTTTGAAGATGGTGCAGCGTTAATATAATCCTTTACCATTTTTGGTAGCCAGCTTCAAAACTGTGCCCTGCTAAAAGAAAAACCTCACTAAAAGTCGGTTCCATCATACATTACTTGGCATAAGTTATTTAAGTGTTTTACTTCATGTGTATCTCAACTTAAGTAATGAAACTTCGATGTATTCGAAAATCTTCTTAAAATTCAACTATAAATTCTATTTGTTGTTGGACGTCCACCGAGAGTGATGCACTTATCTTACTACACGTATTGGACAAATGTGCTCTATCATATCCGTGTCCATTTTGCCTTCCTTGGATACCACAATACCCGTTCATTTATTTAAAGCACATTTACTCCTGCCTCTTAGATTATAGCAATCACTTCCGCTTAGATAAGAGTTCATCGAGAAGTTTTTTTTACATGACTAGTTGGGCGACATGTTATCTTCTTCACGTTCACCAGCTGGCCAGTTGCTTCTAATATCAAGCACTTGTGAAGAGCTCCTCATGACATATCGATCAGGGCCGCTGGGGGATGTGATCATTTGACAGGCGTGACAGATCGGCCATACAAATCAGCAACGGGCAGCTTCGATATGTACATTATAGGTTAGCAGCGTGGGTCACGGTGAGTATATATAATAGGATGAAAAACGAGGTTCGGCATTGGTAACAATGGTGCTTCGAAATTACATTTAGAGCACTAAAAATGAAGCTAAACTTTCTACAGGTCATGAAAATGTTGTACTGCATTTATTTCGCCATAAGTTAGTTGTGGCTGACCACAGGAAGTGCATGGATCAAATACGCCAGTACAAAGAAGCCCAACTCAACGTCAATCCAAAATGTTGACTTTTTTTTTTAATTAGAAAACAAATGTTGGGCGTAATGAATGATCTTTATGGTTAATGAACTCGGCTTTCGTTTGTTTCTGAATTTAGTGAGTCTCACCGTTATTATCTCTGTAATTACAGTAGGTGTTGAAATAGCCTTTGAGCTCTTTGTACAAAAATAAACCGAGTTCTACTTTTAGCGTGTGCTGGTCGTTTAGCCGCTAAAAATCAGCACGTGTAATTCTTTTCGTTTTGTGACAAAGATGAACAGCTGTTATATTTGCAGTTCTTTCCTCTAACTCTATATCTTCAAACTGCAATGTTGTCTCAGAGCCCCAAACCATAACAGAAGCACCAAGCAGATAAAAACATCTTAGGTAACTGTAGCGAAAAAAAGTAACGCCAGAATAGAAATAAACAACGTTTATAAAAAGCGCCATCTTCACGGTACCCCGACTACTAGCCCTCTAATAGATTAAGGGCTGAATGAACTCAATAGATATTGTTGTTGTACTTATTTCGTGCTTCCAACAAGTATTATGCCTAGTGTAAACCTGGTAAAGGCAGCGGTCTTGACACACCGCCATTTTTATTGTTCCCGATCGTCCTCGCTCGCTAATTGCTCGTTGAAGAATCGAGTACCTCTAATATTCAAACGATTTTTTGCCAATCTTTTCAATCGTTTGCCTCCTCTGAGTCGACCTTCACATTGTTAATGATACTGAACGATTATTGACAAAAGAATGTGCAGCCTCAATGCCCGAGACAGACTTCTGCTATTTAAATAGTAAATGCTCATAGACTTTCAGCCGTTAGCCGGGGCAAACATGTAAATGTTTGATGATGATTTCAGTGACTCTTTTGGTGGCTAGACGCTCCTTAATTTTGCATTTTTTCCCCGTTCACAACACTATCGTCATTGTCTCTTTAAATTGTTGCTCCTGCAGCAGTGGTCTGCTAATAGCGTTGTTCCTGTTTGTCGCTTGGTTCAATACTGCTTCGGTCTTCACCTCCAAAGTATTTTGAACATAGCTTTCGAAGATCGCCTGAAGAGCTTCAAGGAGATGTGCACAATTATACTTGGCAGTTGTTAGGAGCTTGACCAATGCCCGTCGTCAATGCAGCTCATTTATTTTAACTCACTATGACGACGGCGGGGGCGATGCTGGCTACAATGATGCGCATATTCATGATGGGTTGGACTGTTACGTTTTTGTCGTTCCGGGATATTTGTGCCGGGATGACTAGCACGTTGCGGCAATTCAATAGCGTAATAGGTAATGCTTTCTGCAGCCTTGTTTTTGGCGAACGGGGTCAGGAACAGCGTAGAGTGAAGCGTATGAAGTCCACGGACACATGTTCATAAACTACGCCCGCATAACACGTCTACAGTGGGACGTTTGCTGCCTCTAACCGCTAATCGATGACGGCCCGACGCAGAACTTTGCGTTCAACACGATGTTGCCGTCGACAGATTTTGTTCAGCGATTTGTTCTTAACTGTTTTCTTCCGGGAATCTACAAGGGAAAACGACGTGATGGTGCAGAATCGACTAGTAAAACTATTGGTCGATACGTAATGGTGATGGTTTACATGTGCGTACTGGCTGGCTCTGTAAGCCTGCGGTGGTCCGCGACCCCTCGCTAGGAGAGATCGTCTGTGAGAAAAATTCTAATTTGGACATTGTACTTATAACGACGGACAGGCGACGATAATGAAAACCTTGCTAACAGTATTCAACTAAAACATAGTCCCAGGGCTGTTACAGCAGCCGGCTAAAAATCTTACGAGCGAAGAAAATTAAGAAGAGGTGCGCGAACGGTAGCTAAGAAAAAAGCTAGAAGTATATATATATATATATATATATAAATATGTATATAGATAAAGGTGAGAGATCATTAATTACAACACGGGTAATTTAGATAAGGGGTTGTAGATTGATAGCTCTTATAGTGTAATTTTTGTAACGGTTATAACAGCAGTACAAAAGACGACAGTTGAGGTCCAGTGAAGCTCAAAGCATAGGAGTAGCACAGTTGAGGTCACGGCTGACACGTGTGACTCTTCGATACAGCGTGTGATATCGAATGCGATCCCTGAAGTATGCGTTGGATAATGGAAACACATTGTTAAGGATTGCAATGCAAATTCATATCTAAGCGACCTCCTGACTCATACCTATTAAGAATGTTATCAGTTAAAAATGGTGCTATGTTATTGTGGTATGAATTTGAATATAGAGAAAACTTGTACCGATTGGTAGCTAATGTGCTCTATATTATATAAAGCGCCGATATTTGAATAAATATAGCAGACAAAATGCTAGTTTATTGACTCATAGGCGTTCTTCTTTGGAAGCTGCCGGAAGTAGTCTGATCACGAGCAATACGCCGTTTCGGAAACAGATTTTCAATGTTTTATATACATTTAGCGCTGTTGGAATTAATCTGCCAGTATGACTGCTATGACAGACCACTTATAGTGCCGGAGTTGTCATGGACACACGGAATACTCCCAATGACATTATACTACTGTCAATTTCATCGCCGTTAAATGTCTATGGTCACTCTGGCCTGACTGGTCCATGCAGATAGATAGATAGATATCATTCACAGACACATGATAAAATCGCGAAATATCGAGTGTATTCGCTGGACAACTCTTACGAAAGAAGTGAACCGGCTGACCGTTTCGATTGGTGTTCTAATTCTGTTTTGTCCATTGAGTAGAAATCAAGAGGATTGTTTGGCCTGAAAAAAAAGGGAACGAAGTGTGATACTGGATCTGCTAGGATAAAGTTGTCTAGGTCTGAAATCGGTTGTAGGCACGGTCAGCTGAAAGAAGCAACTAGGTTGTTGAAGCAATTCTTAATTAACGTCAGGCTTAAAAGTCAAAACATTTGTATAAACAAGTAGGGACTACTTTACATTGCGTGACTAACAATGCAAGCTTAAATGATTTATTGTAAAGATGCCAGGAAGCGAAAATACGTAAAAGAAATATAAAAACATGAGCAGTCCTTAATACGTATATATATATATATATATATATATATATATACGTACGAGGTGCAGTCTAACACATGTTGAATCACAATATTAAATAATTCACAATTGATTAATCACAATTAAATAACATTACCTGCATGTTATGTTTATTGTACATAATAATAATAATACTAGATAAATATCTGTGTGGACAGTCTAATAGTGGTTATTTCACCCCTATGTTGAAGAGGTTGTTAATGGTAAAACTATTAAAAGATGTGTAAAAATTCAATTGGTAGGCAAAAGAGAACCTAGGGCAAGTTGATTTCTTAACATTGGGCCAGAGGAGTACTTCAGTAAATACAGTCGATAATATTAAAGAAAGCTGATATTTTATTAGAGCAGTCTTTTGGGTCTTGTTCATGGTGCCGATTTTCTGTTGCTCGAGTTATGTCTGTCGTTCACTTGCTCGCATATGATACCGTCTTAGTCCAAAATATACATATATAATAAGTATAGCAAATATCTTTAACCATTTGTTTTTCGTCGTAGATTTATTACTTTACTAGAATATAAAAGGTACGCATTTATGCTGTATGGCTAACGGAGCAGCAATGAGCAGAAGTAGCACTTGCTACTATATCTGATCTTCGTCAATATTTTCTTCCTTTCTAGTCAGAGGACAACCCTTCATTCACGAAAGAGTAAATATCTATTATACATATACAGACGACAGATCGGACGATCTCACTAGATCTATTATTATTATTATAGGATTAGTTTGTTATATCTTCTTAGATACTGCAGCGGACAAATCATAGATAGTTAGTTAGCGGTCAGTCGGAATAGGTCGATAGGCCGGACGGTCCTCGTTACCTCGTCCAGGTAATTACTAGCAGGCTTTGCGAGCTTCGGTGAAGCAGCTTAGCGACTATTAAGAAAATTATACCGCGCGCTATATAGAGAAACCTTCGGACGGGTCCCGTTAAATATCAGTTAGAAGTTGTCCATCGTCATCGCGTGCATGAAATCAAAAAACAACTGTTCAAAAAACACTTGAGGGCTAACTTACTCACTAAACGTTAGTTAAATTAAGAAGCTCATTGTTCTCTCACGAGTTTGGTTATTGAACAGTACAGTTCCTATAGAATGTTGTCGTACATAGGAACGGTTCAGCAATAATATAAACAAATATCATACTATTAGGCCGATGACGACGGCTCTAAGTACTGATATACTACTGGTAACTGTAGCAAATATTTATAGACTGTGGATATAAGGCTCAACGAACGGCAGAATTTATAATATCTCTCATTAATAAAAAGAATTTCTATAACATTTCATATATATGACAAGGATTCAGGTTAACTGCTATTAGAGAACGAGCCAGTGAATAGAAGTCACGGGTAAATAAGATCTCAAACGTACATTTCGGCCATTGTTAATGAATTTTTTTAACGAGGTATATTATATTAGCCATTATTATATTAGCAAATATTAGCCAACAATAGCTTGCTATAGGGCAATCACTATGCCCTCTATGACAATTCGTTTTCGATCTACGTTTCATCCAATTGTCCCAATGTATTTCCTATCATACTGATTTAGTGAAATTCATTCATCGTGACCGCATTCTATCTCATAACTTTTGCTCGGCCAAGTTATAGTTTTGTTTTCTACGCTACGCGATACTTTTAGCGTTATTGCCGCGACTGCTCCTTCTGACCAGTTACTGCCGTGTTTCATCGAGGCGCGGTAGGTTAAATACATACTATATCCACACAATAGCTCCCCTGTCCTATTCGTCCTGCGAGACGCCTTTACCATTATTGTTAATGACTTCATCCATAACTGCAGGTTTCCTTGTTGCCGTAATTATACTTTTAGCTGTTGCGCTTACTATTTACAATGAAAGTGGAAAACACGCGTCTGCGAAAATCTGTGGACATCGCGATCGTTACGCCGCGCATTTGTGTTAATGACGCGTACAAATCAATGCAAACTGCCAGCAGCTGAACGAAGCTTTATTTCATGGTTACGGACGCTTGACGTAGCAACAGCCGTTATTACTTCGTTCGTTGCAAAGAACCGACTCTTCCTTGCGTCCGAAGAAAGAACAGCGGCCGTACAAACTGTGCATCATGTTGTTCTGGTAGCGAAATATAGATAGTTTTTAAAGTAGGCTCTGTATGAGCAGCTACGTGTACGCGCGAATAAACAGTCACCAGACCAGGAAAGATCGCTGGTCAGAAGTCTGTCGATTAGAACTTTTTTTTTTCTAAGGCAGAGCGGCCACACAGCACTGGATCAAGCAGGGCAAAAGTGATTAACGAATATCAGAGATCAGGAACATTTTCAGTCTATTTTTATCCAGACCGTGAAGAAAGTAATTCAATTCAATTGTGTGGCTGCTTAAAGATGTATGAAAAATGTATAGAGACGATTACTGAGTAACGCTAATTAGGGAACGATACTACGACCCATTAGTTAATAGTTTTAAGGAACTTTTATTACAGTCGAACGGTTGGATGCACGGCAGGTTGGTTTTTTACACAACTAATGGTCTAACCTTTATCGGAAAACCCATACCTGGGCAAGTTGAGTTTCGCCGGACACGGGCGAAGTTTGTTCGTATTAAGATTATCTATATTAAGCCTAAATTAAGCGAGTTTGTCGAGCTCAACGTTCGAGTTTCAACCAATCATGTATTATTGAAAATAGATAGATAAGGCGCGTAAAGTAGCATCGCGTTTAGATTTGGGTTTAAACGATAGTCAGGGACTACTCATGAACGTTTTCGCCGATAGATAATTTAAATGTGACAAAATCTATATTTAATATTACTGTGACCGCATCTAGCTTGCGCTGAAGATAATTATATATAGGCTGAAACAGTGCTCCGATTAATGTTATGCCTTTAGCATCAGATAAATCAGGAGCCTTAAATTAAACGCCACACTCGTATCATTGTAGGTCCTCTCATTTACATAACAAAAGTGTACCTGAATTGAATCTAAATTAAATTGAAAACAATAAACAATGGTCATAATTTCTTATCAAGCGTTGAAACTGAAACGTTGAATTGATTTCCGGGGTTCTAAACGGTAAATTTCCGTGCGTCACTATCCTGCTTGGCCTCCTATGTTCATTTATGCATAGCACACGCTGTACTCTTTAGTACTGAAAAAATACCTCGTTGTTTTTAAAAATTTTAGATTTTGAGCGCTTCTTGAAAGTTCATCGCGTGTCCCACAGATCCACGTTACGCCATTTACGGTACTATGGGGCTGAAGAACTTCACTGAATGTCAGTAAACATACGTAACATCTTTGCCGAAGGCTCATAATTCATACGAGAACAGGCCTACATGAATCATTCGTAAGCACCTCAGAATAACCCTTGATCCCTAAAAATAACATAATCGTGTAACACAGTAGTTGATTGTGAGACCACTAGGACTTTTGGCGCAGTTTTAGCATGATCCTTTCTTAGGGGCGACGTAAGCTACAGGCGGTCAGATAAGCCATGCACGAAATGAAAGATAAATGGGCTAAGTGTACCAAGTTGAATTGAGAGTAGGGTGGTAAGAGAGGAAAAATTACACTTATTTGTCTGGTTCTTTCGACCACAACGGTAAACTGCGCACCGTCTTAATATCAATTTACTAAAATCAGCATACATAATACTTAGTGTTTATATATGTATATATCAGTGCAAGAGAACAACGTTAATGGTGCCGGTGATTCGTGTAGCCAGTCGCTTGATGTTCTGTTAGACAATGAAAGCAACGCCTAGCAATGTTGTGGCCGGAGCCGTTACGGCCTGCCTCATCGTTTTGTAAGCGCCTTGCCAGTGCCTACTTCGTCAGCATTTTCCCGAGGCGATCGTTTTATTCGGGGGTGGACGGCAACGACGCCATGTCCACAAACGACGCCAATGTTTTACGGCAGTACACGCATTTATGACATTTGTACACGGTTATGCTGGCTGTGTTTCCTTTTGTTCAGGTGTGATAACCATCATTACTTGTCATTCTAGTGACAAGGCGTTCTCGCGAGCGATTTTTAATTAGGTAGCTAAATATATATATATGTAAGTAGAACAACTGAGAGGGTGTCTGCTACGTAGAGACGCATCCGTACGGCGCAATATGTGTATCCCTTAATGATGTCTATGGCGACGATTGTTGTTGTGGAAATCACGCGTTCAGTCACCGTCGGTGTCATTCGCTTGGCTTCTATATGTCGGTCTCAGGCGGCGGGTCAGTTTAGGTCAGGCCACGTATGTTTATTTCATATTAGCGCTGTTGATTAGAAACAAGGTGGCTGACTGTTAGGCAAACGACTATAAACAATAATCATACATTTTAAGAACCAAATTTATAATGAATTTTTTCAAGTGAACTAGCATTTGGTTTATCGCAAATTCGGATGATTGTAGAAAAAACAAAGAATGGTTGTTTTTGATAATATAAAGAAGACAATAACGCTATTCATTGTAATATAGATTGTGGGTATGAGAGACAGCAAATTATCCACGAGTGATCGATCACCGGAAGAGCGTCTGAATTTGGCTGACACGCGACTGAATCGGTACCATTTACTACTCGTTAGGAAAAAGCTACATTGAAGATAATTAGGTTCAAAGTCCGTACACGTAGCCAGCCGTATAAGTACTTATGTTTAAAAATCACTAACGAAAATCTCTATTCTTACTGCACGTATAAGTTGTACGCCATCAACCGCAGTCGACAAACGTAGGACGTGTTCATATAAAAAAAAACAATTGTTCTTCGTTCCCGTTTGAGAAACAGTCACGGGTCATCAAGACGGAAAAAACATCTGTTCCGCAAAGCAATATCAAAATGGTGCCTATTGGTGATCTGCCGAATGGATAAATCGTTTTTGGCAGTAAGGGTTAAATACCCTGTCGTTATAATTTTAGACTCAAGCCTGGGTAGCACTTATAGGAAGCTTGTAGATGTTGTTTTTTTCAGCTAGTACGAATCGCAGACTTCTGGAGAGCCTATAGCCTCTTAAAAGTTTTTTTTTTTATCAGTTAGCAAATACAAGCAACGATTTTTGTGAAACCCGAAAAATAGCTAGACCGACGTTACGCCTGATATTATTATTAATAACGAAGTATCGTGCTGGCCTATGAGAAAATGTACATAAAGTTTGTTTTCTGAGTGATTCATGAGTCGTAAACGCATAGACATTGTTTGCACAAGTTACTCACTAATGTTTTTCAAGCATAAAAAAAACAACGGCATTGTTATTACTAGGACAATTCTAGGCAATAGAGACAAGAAATGCCGCGATTTCACATGTTGATTAGAATTAAAGTAAACTTTAAATTTCTGCAGTGACTGATCGGCACGCTTTGAGCTTATTCAAGAATATTCAAATGGGATGTTCTATATAGCAAGCGATAAATTACATTTGAAGGATGTCCACGGTAACGATTTAGTGCCCCTGCAACTCAGGCAGTAGAATCTCTTACTAACGAAGCTAACGACAATCACCACAGTCTAGACGCATGACACGTTTGTTAACAATTCTGTGTAAATATAAAAAAAACAAAGTAAAACGTCTTCGCGTTTCGTTTTCATGCTGCATACATGTTAAACTGTATTCTGCACTTTTAACAGGAATCACAAAATTACAGGAGTGAAGTCCATGTTTTTCCTAGTAGCAAAAACGCGCTTCTTATAGACATCTCCAATACACTGATTGAAATATTACACATTTGTCAGACAAATAACACGAACACAATCAAACAAGCAGATTTACAACACCTTTTTGTAGACATACTAAACGACTGTTTCTGCCTGTAATTATCTAAGTTCGTCACAATATACATCAAGGACAGTCAGATACCGTAAAGCATCTTAAGCCACCTTAACGCAAGATATTTGACCTTATATCGACTTCAGGCTCGGGGAAAAGCAGAGCGACAGGAGCTTGCCTGACCAGTATAATGGAGGTTAAATCATTTTTACTTAGTTATCACTATATATATTTAGAAGACCTGTAAAGAACACTTTTTAGCTTCTTTCTGGTGCTACGAATATGCATACTACTGATGATTATTGCTTAAACATTAACAAACGTAGACTCGACAAGAGCGTGTCTATACACGCATGAATAAAACAGTATTTTGCAGTCTTCATAGTTTAAACAATTGAAGTCCTAATCTCTTCTCTTAATCACGTAGTGGTACATATACTTGTGCGTCTGGGAAACGTTTGACGACGTTCCCGAATTCCGAATGCGACAAGTACGTGGACAAACATCGAACCAAACAAGGAAAGGTTCCCGGAATTGCATCTAACTGAGGCTTTCTGTCAATAAACCGAAAATGAACTATAATCATGAGTTAGGTAGAACAGTGTAAAGAAATCTTTTCGTTCCCGGATAGACCTTAATGCCAATTTGGAGAGGGCAATGAGATAAAGTTCCTAGCAAATCAGATGCTAGAATATAACGTGCACTTACAAAGTTAGTTGCTGCTAGCAGACCGTGTGCATGGGCGGGTTTTTAAATATCGTCGCCGATAGATACGTAGACAGGGAACGGCGACTGTCGCTCCAGCCGTAATTGGAAAGTATTTTTCAATTGTTTGCGTAATCTTTCTAATTACTATATACCTAAACGTATCATTTGGTAGCGCCAATGCATCCAATTGGTGCTGTCTACTATCAAAATAAGGACTGTTTGATATTTGTTTTGTATTATTCCATTAATAACAGTAGGACTAAGCAGTATTTGTAGGTTTAAATTGATCAATTTAAACCATTCGACACAAGCGGATGCCTGTATCAGAGCGGTCGTGGAAAATTACCCTGGAAAAACTTCGTTTTCCGAACAGTGAAAAACAGATGACGATTGCCCCCTGTTACGTAGCCATTCTAAATCCGAACAGAGAGCCATATTAGGGTAACAGTTACGTACTCCAATGTGACTTTACATTCAACTGACATAGAACTTAAATTCCCCGATAAGAAAAACTTGAGATCAAATACAAACACTGGAAAGTTGCAAAGCCACATTCGTACTTATTTCCGCCAGGGGAATTGCGCAACCGCACGATATCTCGTACATTCGGACCTCATAAACATGTTTTCCTACCCTTTTTTGCCATGTAATTTTATTCGACCGTTATTGGCGCCCTATTGCTATCGTTTACTAGTGTCACCATCAATTATTAATGCCTTAAAACGACACCCATACAAAGATTATGCTATATATACCGTAATTGCATCGAAATATTCGTTACTACCCCGAAATGAGCACTGCGCGACTCACCAAAGTCGACAGATGGGCGAGCCCGAGCAGGCGTAAATCACCAGTAGGCAAAAAAATGGTCTAGTTTTGTCCAAGTAAAGACGAGCCAGCGGCATTGCATTATAGCTGACGTCTGAGAAGTCAATGACGCGCACAATAGTAACTGTTGTGCTTATATAATACCTTATTCAATATTTTTAAGTTATAAACTCCCGAAAATCTTACATACACAAATGCAGTAAACGCGACCAGAGATGACACAGCCATGGCTTATATATATATACTTCCACGCTGCCTCTCGCAGCCCGCATAACCCCGAGGCGGACCGTTTATAAGCATATGGTCTTCTGGTGTGAAGAATACAAACTGCAGTTGTTTTTTTATAAAACATTGCTATTTAGTAACTTACTATTGGCGCAAGCAGAAGTAGATTACGCTACGATAGTTATAGGACACTATATTGATTATTTTTATTAGTCTGTTTATCTTGCCTGGAACTATGCTTGAAGCGAACGTCTCGAGGCGTCGTGTCGAGTAATTATAATTAGCCTTTATGGCAAAGACTCTATGTTAAAACTATTTCGCTATTGTAACAAATAGGCAATGACGAATTTTAGAATAAGGAATAGTAGAACAGACGGGGTCCCGTCTTGCCGCTTCCTAGCTAGGACTAACTCTCCCAAAAGAAGATCCTGCGATATTATCGTGTCTGGATGAAGATTTAGAAGTATTTGTTAGCTTAAACTTAACAAATTTGTTCTTTTTTAGTTGAACCGCATTTGCACTAGGTGCCCTTTTACTTTAAAAGATACAAAAAAGAAAGAAAAGCTTCTTAAGAGGCATCGGTTTTTTCGGCAGCATCAAATCTCGCCACGATCTTTCTGACGTTCACTAATAATAGCATTGCGTCACTATTATACATATACTGGACTACAACAGGAAAATTGAATTAGTTCTGCAACGTATAACGTGTATCAAACATGAACAACAAAATCCCACCTCATCAAATGGTCCAATACGATTTAGTAACCGGCCACGGTTCCAACGACTAGTAAACGTAGATCATATTATAGTTGACTGCACGCGGATCCTACTAAATATAAACGTTTATGGATCGATAATTAATAAGTTTTCAAAATAGTGTTTCTTCCGTCCCATTCTGCGAATTGTTACACATCGGCGTACGTCAGATTGCCCACCGATACGTTACGGAACGCTTATCGGGTAGAACGCTGGGCAGCGTTAGCGATGGGGCTAGGGCCCAGATCTAAGCAGAGCTCCGAACGACAAAGTGCCGCACGTGTAACGTAGCATTGGGGCGACACCGATGATCAAACATACAAGATGCCAAATTCGCCGCTGGCCGTGTCTACATCTGACATCCTGTCCAGTTACGGTATATTGGCAATAGTAGCGGTAGGGCCAGTGCTAAGGACCATATCAAAACGAGAAGCGCTATATAAACGCAGTAGATGTCATTTAGCAGCTACTGCATTGCGTATCGAAACCCAACTCTAACAAGGGAATCACAGTGCGTTGCACCGTGGCATACGACGGCGCGTGTTCACATGTCTTACATGAATATATATACATACATACCCGATAGCATCAGCTCTTTCGCTCACCTCGAGCTACGGACGGAACGAAACAAGCCTTAACATTAAGTTTTGTTCCAGTTTCAAACGAAACGGGCACTTTGTTGAAAATGTACGACAAAAATTGGACAGGTATCTGATTTGGGAAAACATGAAGAATTTGTATCATTCAATAACAATCTTTATGTAAATCTCAGATTTTATAAAACAAATTATTATGAACATTTTTATTACAAGAAATGAGCGGTCATTTGTTGTGCTTTTTATTTCTTAACCTGTCATTTTAGCTTACTTAATTAAGTTGGTGCCTCGTAAGCCAACTGCATCAACTATATTTGGTCCGATCTCTTTGATAACTTACTTCGGTTCCGATTGTTCTAATTCAAACCGATGTCTCTGCTGCGCCTCAGAACAGTAATTTTTGGCCTTTTCTTACAATCCATGATGTTCCCTTCGGTTTTCCGATAAAGAAATACAAGACGATTAATTAAAATTTTTGATTTGTTAACTAAGATCTGGATCAGGTCTACTTGTGAATTTCTCAAAAGTTGTCACTTCGATTGTAAGTTGTCGCACAGAAAGATTTAACTGTAATCGTTATATTTGCTTAATTCGCTGCGGATCGTCACAAAGTTCTTTGTTTTACGTAAGTCCCGTTGCAATGTCCTAACCTCGCGACGAACGTCTTAGGTTCGACCGTAAAGTCAAATATATATTACCGACAGACTTTTATAAATAATACTGTCAACAGAAAAGGACATTGTTTACCACCCTAAAATGGTCAATGAGAGAATCCTGAGTGGAACTTATTCATGGAACGTGATGCGAGGTGTTTCCTTTTAGAGGTTCACGGCAACAAACTGGATGGACTGAAATCGACCGCAGCTTCGTTTTGTGAATGAAATTATCGTTGACGTATTGAGTTGCAAGTAAGAATACGTGATGCCTATGTATTACCAGCTAGTCTCTGAGTAATGATTGCGAAAATGTACGTTGCAATTGCCGTAACCTGTTTAAAAAAGGACACCTGTCACCACAGTTGAAACGGCACCTTTGCATTGGCCTTAACTCGATATTCTCGATAACAAGAGCCATGGCCAATAGCTAGACTAGCGGTTTATTCCAGCGAACTTGTTATGTTTGTCAAAGGTTTAACTATTTTTTTCGCTTTTAATAATAAGCCATCTAAAAAGTTTCGCTCGCTCGAATAATAATAAAAAACTGGTACTTTAATAATCAGCCACAATAGTTTACTTCTTTGTAAACATTGCCGAGGCCTGTGCGAGATTTCCATTTAAATGTACATAAGACAGCGTCAGTATCTTTTAAAGTATACATTCTATAATAAAATTTTGTGATTAACACAATAATATATTTTACTATGTTCATTGATAGCTACGACAGATCAATTTAATAACTTAATAAACACGATAGTTGAAAACTGACAAAGTTGATACAATTAGACCTTCATCGCACGAGGCTATGAGACTCTATTTTTAGCATCCTTGCGTTCTGCAAATCAGCCGATGAAGCTCATAGAAGGCAACCTACTAACACTGTGGTCTATATATCCTATTGATTCGTTTTTACTTGCTGTCGGTTATAGCGGGCGTCGTAAAGACCGACTAGCCTAGTTCTCTCTTTTTAGTCTGTTTTTCCCGTTGATGAATGAGCAATAATGAGCCAGCGTTGTTTCTGGCGAGACGCTTAGCAGATGTTTTTGACGAACGATAGTGCGATGGACAGCTGGTACACTCGTCGGTTCCGTGTCGTCGTTTGAAGGTTGACTGCCAGTCTTAAAGTAGGTAAGACTCTACTAGGTTGATTAGGTCTTAGGCACTAAAATTTTCTTAGTGAATCTGAATCCTGGAGATGGCTATTGGTTTAGCTTTTAGAAGTGGCGTCCACTTTTCAATAGCTTCTGCAGACGTTTAAGCTTGGCTGCAACGATTAATGTATTTCTGACACTTTCCTCGATGTACCTCGCAGAAGTTCAGCCTGTCATCCCTATAATTAACCCAAGCTTCCTCCGTTTAGATAAAACGAGTCACTCTGGCAAAACCTTTTAAATATTATGGCTCCTGCCTTGTCCTGTAAGTCCTGTAAGCTCCCACTATATATGACGTGACCACCATATTCTACAAACCCATTTTTACAAAGGGTCGTCGATGTCTGGTGTTCATAGGCTGGGCATTGATCAAAAGCGAAAAAGGCAAGCGATTTAGGTTGTCCTCCTAGGCAAATCCGGTTGTGTGGTTGCCTACATTACGCCGTCGCTCTCAGTGTCCCCGCCATCTATGTTGTCCGCTTTCTCTATAGTAGATCTTCCATCAGTACAATTGCGTAATTCTCTTTGACGTACCGATTTTCGCAGTGTAATACTGGTTGGCGTTGTCGATCGAACGGCGAAAAATCCGTATTGTTCAGCTGGTAGCGGATTTCGGTAGGCTCAACTTCGGGGGCCGCTGAATAAGAGCTTGTAGATGCAGCTCTTTTTGGCAGTTGTTCGCTAAGAATTTGGGTCGGTCTCTCTTGACTTTAGAAATGTAAACCATTTCTGGGATTTTTTCTGCCTATTTATTAATTTTATTTATTGACTTTATGGAGCGGCAAAGTAGGCAAGTCTAAACAAACCTAAACAGCAGTTTGTATAAGTGGTTGTCTGCCCGGCGGCTTCGTTATGCTGCAGTGATACCTGCAGTGTTTGCCTACGAAAAATAGCTTTTCGTAGTAATTGAGCGTAGATACACTTCTACTGAAAAAAGCTACTAGCCTGAAGCGATGTTTGATGGCAACACCAGTTGAAAAATCCGAAACACCTATGTAACTAGCTGGATGGCTGGCTGGCTGGCAGCTTCAGCTTAATGACAACGCGCTAAATATAGCGGTCAGACAAAAGACAGCCTTGGTGCTTGACTAGCGACTGAAAGCGTCGCGCATGATAAGAGAAATCCAAGCTGGCTATTTCCGACCGACAATTTCGAGGCAGTCTCCTGTGATCTAACATCCTCGATCATATTAAGATTGAAAGCTCCACTTTGCCCTGTATGCAATAAGCAAGCTTTGCAGATTGACCGATGGGTGATGAGGCATCACTTCTGAACCGGTCACCGGCGCCCTTCTCATGCTACCTCAGATATCTGAAACGATTTGTCTCTCCTATCCTTTGCTTCAATCCATTTCAGATAGAAGCAGATTTTCGCTAAGTACGCAAGGTCGTTGTGCTTTGTGCCACTAACAATCGATTACTAATAAAAATAACATCGTCGCGATAGGCTCGATTCATCACAGCCCAAGCAAACAGAGATGCCAGATCGTGTGTGGTCGAAAAGCAGTAGCGTAACATAGCAGTTTGAATCTATAATCGGTATACGCTTTCGTAAAACCTGACGCATCGATCATGTGACGCACGTCATATACGTACGGCGGCTAGCGTCCGAAAACGAACTTCATAAAGAGAAGGCGCCGCTTCCGTTTGTGGATAGATTGGATTTTTGTGACTTGTAACATTGACCAATGGCTAACAGGCGTGATCACAGCGGCAACTGGCAATGCGTTGGGTGAGAAAATCAGCTTGATATATTACGTATATCTGCCATTTTGCGTTGAGTCTAACGCGCTCGACGTATCGACCACGCTTTTAGATTGGCCGTCAGCGCGAGCGATTTCAGCTCAGAAGAGAGGTAATAAATTTTGCCAAAGAAATCTGTTTACAGTCGTTAGCAATCGTTGACTAATATATTACATGCTACCTCCAGCGCTTTTCTCGGCTGACGCCTTTGCTATTGCGGTGTATCTGTAATTTAATTTTTAAGCAAAAAGACGAAGGCACACGATTAGCTAGAGCTTTTTTTTTTGAGTATTACGTCAGGCTTCATCTCGTTATCTATATATTATCTATGAATGTCATTTTCGAAGAGTCGTAATTTCAAGTAAAATTGATGTGACACCTTTTTTTTAAGAAGTATTTCCTCCTACTGGTCCTTTTGCTCTTTTGTCACCGTTGCTATAACTAGGTATTTTAGAGCCTTTGCTAACACCGCATTCGACACGTGTTCGCTTAGCTATTAAGACTAGCTAATAAAGGTGAATACCCCTTAGTTTTACAATTTTAATTGTTCTTTTATGGAGTAAAGCTGTAATTTACTATTTGCTATACTAATGCAAAACCGGTGTGGTGCATGTACTGTTCATTTGAAATGGAAAAACCTGATTTTTTGTTATTAAAAGTCGTCAGAATTTCGTCCATATTTTATAGGGCTTCCGTTTTGTTCAACGTATTAGAATTGTTCTTTTTTTTTCTTGAAGGCTTAATATTTCTGGCCCTGCCGAGCAATAGCAACGACCTCCCGGACATAATAGAGACCCATCTTGTATAGACATGACCATCATTTAAGTAAAGAAGATTTGTCACGTTCTTCACACAACTACGATGACTACTTCTGGACGGGTTTCCAGTTACATAAGAATTTTGTTTCGATGTGTTCGTTAGAAGCACAAAAACAGCACAAAAACAGTAAAAACATACGTGTTTGTTCGTTAAAAAATACAGCGTATTATACATCCCGCCCCGTCATTACATACTGTCACGTTGCCAGCCTGTTTTTTCTCAGAGCCGGGCATCAGTCAGACAGCCATTAATCAAATCTGTAACTTAAAAAGGAGAACTTCTTGGTATGCCCGAGAACTATCTGACCCAACAAATCGGTATCATAACTCGCTGCTGTTGCCTAATCCTATTTGCCTTTGAATTCGCTTCGTTACACCTCAACCGTCTTCCATATTGCTGGCTCTTCTTTTGGTTTCATTTAATCTTTCAAACCCATTCCTCTCAGTCCACTCCGTAACTACTATTTATAGAAGGGGAAATAACAGTACGCGTTTGTTTTTTCTAACGACAACTGCCAATCTCCGCCGGGGCAGATGATTAACTCTCTTATGACAGACTTGTCTTGTTTAGCGTCCCGTATTCACGAATTGACGTTCACGAAGGAAAATTCGCGCGGGGCTCGCCCTGCCGGCTCGGAGTGATAACTCACCTACTCTTAATTCGCCCTTTTTCCCGACATTTACAAATTGCACATTGCTGTGCATGGTACGCAACCGTTGGCCGCTTGTCTCATCAATGTTGGTATCTTTCCTTTCGTTTGCCCCTTATGGCCTCAACTCCCATTGGCAGAGTGACAGCCACGGCGGCTAAGCACACGTAGCAGCGATGTCGTCACACGTTCTCGGCGTCATCGGTCTTTCTTGCCCTGTTTTATCGGTTTTGGCAGCGATCCGTCAAAAGAGGCAGTATGCAAAACGTATGAAAAGGCGAAAAAAGAAGATTGATTAACAGATAAATTGAGATATATATGCACAGCTCCACAGACAGGCAGGCACGCCATCCGCATGAAGTTTCCCATGCTGTACTTCAATGATGACCGTATCAATTTATGGCAGTAACGCGTGTATATGCAAGCGTCAGGAAAGAAGTTCGGCACTATTACAGGCAGAGTAAAAAAAATCCTTGTGGAAAGAGAAAGTGACGCATGGCACTGCGCACATGAAGGCCTGTCAGTCAGCACGTGGTGTCTACTGTTGCCACCGTAGAGGTTGTTGTTATTATCGTTTGTTCCTTCTGCTGCTGAGATGTTGGCAAACTTCTGCAAGTAGCGTTTTGTCGACTAAAGAAGAAGGCGTGCCCGATGGTTGTCGTGTTGTTGCCGTTGGTACCGTTGTTCGCCATATTTACCACGATACGGTAGGAACCATGCATATATATAAATAGAAAGGCGGCGCTATACGGGCATTTTAGTACGGGTTATTCTAGCAAGGAAATGTTGATTTAAAATCTTATTCTCCCTACACTTCTCGGATTTTTGAGACGCGTAAGAGTCAGAGATCTAACGCTAGTCGCACAACTGATTCTTTCTTTGACCAAGTTTCAATACGCCAAGTAATATGACACAGCTGACTTTCTTAAAATTTCGTCTTTTTTTTAAATTTGTTAATAATGATAAAAAAGCAAACTAAGTAGCTTGCTTTGCTACCGCAGTTTCATCCGCCGCAGAGCTACATTTTGAAAAGCTAACTGGGAGAAAATTAAGTTTTATAGAAGTTATTACATTGAATTTTGTTCGAGTATCACCAGGAGTTAAATGGACAACCGCATTTCGAACTCATACGAAATCGGTTGCTTTCGATGCTGATTTACGTAAAAATAAGTGCCTCAAAACGTAGCCCAGTAGGAATGCGTATATGTACATAAATTTGAAATTAAACAAAGACATCGCAATTTCCTACACCGAACTATAGTTGGCAGTTTTTGAAAGAAACTTACACAATTTCAGTGGCATAATATGACATATCGTCCGGACAAGACAGGAGTATCGACATAGACCATGTTGTTTACAATCGTGATTAGAGGGCAAAGTTTACTACGCAGTTATTTAGGCTAGAACCAGGCATAATTAAAAATACCTCCGCAGGCTTTCCGGCCATCAAGTTGGCCCCTGAGATCAATGACTACGTTGTGCTGTTCCCCTTACCTCGCAAAATGCAACTCGGGGTGTGGCAGTCGATGCTTGATCCATCTAAGATTCCTGTAGAACTCCAGGTGGACCTAAGGTAAACGACCCATATTCTCTAACTTGGCGGTATACGATCATCATGCATCATCTCTCTATCTATAATCACAGCTCTTTCTAATAAAAGCAATATCTTAATTTTATTCGATGATTGACTTTTTCGCGCCAACTAACTTCCTGGATTTATATGGTTCACAATACAAATATTTTTATATATACACGTTGGTATTATTATACGTAGCCCAGATTCGAGAATGAGACAGTAACTGTATGGAAAATTACAATGTGGACATACGTTCGAAGAAGCTATTGTTTACTATCTCAATATGTTCGTTAACCGTATCTGGGATACGAGCTGAAAATGTTCGCTGCCCAGTGTATATATCAAGTTTTAGTAGCCGATAAAGTATTGAAACATACTAGCTAACAGTTTATTGGTATGAAGCCGGTAAATGATTATAAAAAGTGCGATCAATAGCGTAGAGGATTTTATGATAAGATCATTTTTTTACACGTTGCTGGGAGCTGGCCTGAACGATAGCCGATTGTTGACGCCAATTAGGCAACTTTATACCAAGCTGTCTTTGAAGATAGCGCGGATCGTCCATTATTCGATACCACGTATTGGCAGCTACAAATATAGTGCAGATTTGAACCTTATTATTATTATTACCAGATTAGAACTTGAAGTCAGCTGCCGGATGAATATAAGTACTCTGAATTTTTTGTAAGAGTAAAACTTCCGATTGAACTTACGTTGTCTCATACTAGGACATATATATGATCTGTAACTGGGGTATGTGGACATTCAAAACAAAGGAGACAAATTCGTTAGCCGCACATTTTTATTAAGTTTAGATTGCGAAATCAAACAAGGAACTGATTATTTTGGGACAATACGTAAGTTCTACTGCTCTATTGATTGGCGAGGTAGCGACATGGGCCTGGCACTAAAATCGGAATAAGAGGTTCTGCACGCAATTTCCAGGGAAATAATTCAATGCCTCATTTTTTTTTTAAATAGTAGATTTTATTAGCATGAACAGGCTTTCGACGAAAACATGTTTGTTTGGCGTGACTATTATCACAGCCTTTTCTGCTGTACTGAATACGTATGTACTCAACATTGGTCCCTATCTTGGCAGAGGAACGATCAGAGTTACCGTTGGCATATGTTACTTATTGGAAAACGATCTTACAGCATTGGCGTACACTGCGTTTTCGATGTCCATACCAAACGAAAGCTATCAGTATCCTGGCGTTTGCTACAGCTGCTATATGAATAGCGCTTTTATAATTATCGTATCGAATCAACACGCGCACCCAATGCAATGTAGCACAAACAGTGATCCGAAAATACCCGTATATAGAAGCAACTCAGTTGCCATTCGTCAGCATAATCCGATGTTCTGCTTGGCGTTATTCATCGTTTACCATACCAAACATCCAAAGTTTCCACACCCAAGTTCTGTTGGCATTATCGAAACCCAGCACACGATGCCCGAATTTAAGTGGCTAGGATAATTTCAACGCGTCGTGTTTCATGCGAGGTCGCTGCAGCTACCCCAGTGATATTAGCAAAACATTTTTTCTTCTCCAGAAGTACTCCACTAACAAATACACACAGACATAGATGCAGTTCAGGCTGAACATAGAATACTTATGATTGAGGCCGTCAAATTATAACAGGCATTTGCCGGAAAAGGCTTCACAGTATACAACTGCCACCAGAGGTCGCCGTCGTCCGGGCGCTAATTACAAAAAATAGGGATTTCGAAGGTCACCTTTTAAACTACTGAAGGCGCTTTAATTTTATGATAGGAGACGAACGTAGTGTTTGGCAAACAAAAAATAATGGATGGTACACAAACTTCCGAGTGAATTATGACAAGTAAATATACTTTAATAAAATTTGTTTCTCCTGATGGTATATTCACCACCTCGACTAAAAGTTGGTTGCTGTTGATTCAAGTACATACGTACGTGTAGATCCGATTGAATCAGTGACTTTTATCTGAACTCAAACTGAATATTCACACGTGTCAAGTGTTATGTGCTATAAGTGCTTTTTGGTGTCGACGAAAAAATCCTTTTGGGAGATCGATATAAATCTGTTGAAGCTGCTGAATACATAATTTTAAAATTACAAATTATTGAACGTGAAAGAGTACTGATATTCTTTCGGATAGCGTGATAGCTAATCTGTCATTTGGTCTATGTAAACTGAGCTAGTCCTACTTTGTGCTAACGATTATAATGCTGATACTGTCTAATGGTTGAACTTCCCAAACCATATAGTTCATCGTGACTGCAGTGCAGTGGAAACAAAGTTCTTAATATATAAGCTTATTTTTATAAGCTTTCTTTGTCAGACTCCCGACGAAATTAGCACAATACATTTCCTTTTTAGTAAACCAAACTTTTGAAACTACTTCTTTACGAGATATCCTGCAATAAGTTCTTTCCACGTATCGATCAAACAGATAGTTTTTATGGGACAACACATGGCACGGACACAATGACGACTTGAACTTCGACCACATGAAATCACACTCCAGCCATAGCCATATCACTAAAGTGTTACCATCCCGACGTAATTTACCGGTATCTTGTATACGTAAAAAATAGATCGTGAAACATAAAATGCAGCAAGTGGTTTCTACAGGACCATAGCGATAGGTACACAGCATTTTCGTTCCGTATTATGTTTTGTACTGGGATTCGCATGGTTCTACTGCAAACATGCAGCAGGTTATAAAAGCCAGAAGACAGATGCAAGATTCGCAGGCATATAAGCCAGCCCGACAACGCTACACTCAGCCACGATCGTGCAATCAAGTCCTGATTTCTTTTTCTTTGCCCAGGGTCGGTCTTGCCGAAGTTTTCGCCCCAAACGGAATATGTGGTAGTTCGCTGGTAGCAATAGCAGCCGGCGCTAACGGTAGCTGTTAGTCGGTAGCAGCTCGCGCCATAAAGATAGAACCTCCTGTCGTAAATATCTATTTGCACTCAATACCGGCTTTACTGGAAAGTGAGAAAGAGATCATGCCAAACGGAATGAAAAAGAAGGGGAAAAACAGGCAACATTTTGAAGGCAGGATACTCCACTCGACTTACCCTCGCGAGGTACTTCCTATATCCAGGGATTCGAATAAATTAATACGAAAGCACAACATTTCGTTGAAAGTTACATTATTCCATTTAATAATTAATTAATCCATTATCCACATTAATCCATTCGCACCAATAAAACACCGCGAGAACGCCCGCCGTTTCGCCTCAGATCGTTTTATCAAAGCCTAAATGTTACTATATCCCATTTCTTCTAAAGTCTACAAAATCGATATTTTACTATTTAGGGGTAAATTTAGGTGCTAAATTTTCAGCTTATTATGACTATTGTCAAGGTGACAAAGCGCTTGCAAGTTGCCCCATTGGCGCTTAATTAACTGTTTGAATAAACTATAACACGAGACCTAATGCACGACTAGCACAGATCGGGAGCTGGAGAGACCTTTAAGTAAAACACTTTTCTCTTTGATTATCCTCGTTTACATACCGATACCCGCTATACAACCAATTTAGTTGGAAATCAAGTACCAAGCCAGTTAAATTTTATTTGTTTTAATATTTCTAAAGATGATAGGTCGCGTTATACTGGACTGTATTGAAATGTATTTGGAAGCAACTCATGAAGATGAACGAATGGCGTACGCGAGTCAATCTTAGGACGCTGCTTAAAAGGACCCTGAATAAATATTATATGCGAGGAGGCACTTCAACGAGCATAATGGTTAACGTATTATTGATTCTTAGAAGAACGTCCTTCTGCAGAAAACTTTCAGCTGCTTCGCTTTGCTGGTAGGCCTCGTAACGTTGCTGTGCAAGAATGCCTTAGATACTTACTTAGAGAGCCTGACGTCAACCACATGAGTTTTGGATAAGGAGAGGGAATCCTTTGTTTTTTTGTTTTTGACCTTATTAGGATCGTAGTTCGTATCTCCATGACGATGCGGCGATTAAGTCACAGTTTCAAAGTACCAGACAGGCCATCAGAAGCCAGGGTGCTGCCTGTAAGGTCCCTGGCAAAAGATGCGGATATTAGGCAACCCAAAACATGCCGGCGATTAGCATAAATAAAAGAGAAGCCCACTGGCTTTTGCCTTATTTATCCGGTTTTTTCTTGAAGATTAGCAAGATAAGAAGCTTAATTTTGTATGTACTTCAAATCAAAGATAAGATTTAACAAAATATGCTAGCTTTTTTTATAGGAATTCTGTAAGCGGCATTTCTTTACTTAGCGGCTTGTATTAGATATCTGTAATTTGCACTGTTTTGACAGTAACGAAGCTTTAAACATTGAAAATCTTTTTAGTGCCAAGTTATCATTGAGGTGTCTCCATGGACCCTTTGCACGAAAGGAGTCAGTACCAGCTTTTAGTTGTGGTCAAACCTGAAAATCATGACAGATATCGATTCTAGCGAACTTTAACTACCTATAAAATAACGACCCGTTTTTCTGGGCAAAATATTAAATGGATTCGGAACTTTTTTCGGGCTCAGAAGGGGCTTTGGAATGATGTAGAGATGCGCCGTGTGTCTGTGCACGTGCCTAATGCGCGATCAACTAACCTCAATTATTTACTCCGTTAGAGTTGATTTTCGTATTCTTTTGACCCGAAGTGTATCTATACTGAGTCCGCAATATACATTATGAATTCAGACGTGTCGTACACTCTGAGACGTTACAGCCGAAACGCAGACTCGAATATTAGACAATTTTTCAGTCACATTTTATGGAAACGCTGTGCATTATGCCCCGTTGTGCTAACAACTAGCAATGTACTAAAATAGAATACATAGTTAACAGTGAGATTCCAAGTTTCTCTTGAAATGAATCCTACGTGCTCACTTAGCTTTCCAATGTGGAATTCACTCAGAGAACTGAATGTATTAACTGCATGGTTTGGTGTTTTACTCAGCATTATGAAGATGCCCGTATCCCCCCCCTCCCCACGCTTACCTTTTGCGTGGCGTTTTGGGTCCGTGCGACTGTTACAGATTGATAGTTCTTTCGTTTATTTGGTGGACGGACCTCAAGGTCAAAAAGTCTTCTGCTTAGGTGAAGGCCATACGTGCCGATTTACGGCCGCGTAGGCTACTCACGGGTGATGGCGTAGTCTTGACATATCTACATACTAATTTAAAAAAGAGGCAAGGTGGGTTAAGTGCAAGGCCACACGTGGACGTGTCCTGGGGGCCATAGTTCCTGAAGAAAGACTTAATAATACATAAAACTTGAGACATTTCATTTAAACGCATTGCTTGGTAACTGTTGCCTAATGCTGGCTGCATAAAACGTTATTTTCGTGATAGTGCAGTGAGTAACATGTTTTATGTTAAGATTAGGGACGCATAATAGTCTAGGCTTGGACACAAACGCAGACACTTTTCGTCTAGTGGTGGAGATCAACGGTCTAAAGTAATACCCAACGGCTTAAGCACCGCACGTAAAAAGCAAGAAAACAGGCGTTATCAAAGTACAACCGAAACGGTGCACCTATTACACTGAAGTAGTTCATACGTACGCAGGTATATTTAAAGGAGTGTTTAATGAACTAGTATAAGGTTTATCCTTCTTTCAATTTTTTTGCGGGGTGCCGATTTGTCGATTGACTGGCATTTACATCGATCGTAGGCATCATGTGATCATATCCCCCCAAGACATTACGCCAGGTCGTTATATTGCCAAAATCCGCCTGATCGGGGGAAATTATTTTTATCTACACGTAGAATATATACATATGCGGTGTAGTGTTATGCTAAAGCGCACAGAATATTGAGGGAGATAACTCACGACAGAGTAGAATCAATATACGTTGTGTCACATACAGGAGAAGGAGGTGACGCATGAAGGGCAAAGCAACGCTTGTTAGGCTTATGTCTGCAGGCCAACCGATTTGTTGAAAAAATTAAGCGTCAACTCTTATTCGACGGGAATCGCGGCAACAAACGTTGAAAACAGACTCGTATTGCTGCGTATTACTGTGGTCGTTGATGGATATATGGTAGAGTTAAGTTAAAAAAACAAGTTAGAATTTCGTTTAATTTACGCAACAACTACTACATAATATTCATGTCTAATTAAAGAAAGTAAAAATAGCTATTTACTACGATGAGTAGTGTTTTCTGAGAGATAAACGCTAGGTAGCATAGTAATCTGCGTAGAAAGTTACCTACCATTGTGTATCAAAAGTTTCAACGTACTATAGTCGTTTAGACAGACGAGTCTGTGTTGAATAGAGACGATTTTTAAATTTGTAAGCCTTTACTACATACAGCAGCAATGTACGTACTTAGCTTGCTCGCCTGTCTCCTAATCCCCTTTAAAAGAGACTTTTAGATGAGCTCATGCGTTTTTTGTTTTGCCAATAAACTTAATCCAATCGAGGAGATGAATTCAAACATGCATTCATCTCAAACGGCATCTTCCAAGTTATCTGCAGTTCCCTTTAGAACTTTGTGTATCTGCTATGTGCAATTACCTCGTAAATAGCTTCTTATCAAACTGCTAAAAATTAGCGATTCCATCTTTCATCGGTATCTATGCGATATGATGTGATCGAAATCGTATGACGCTATCATATATTTACGGTAAAGGGAAATTAAATATGACTAAGTTGAGAGATAAAGTTGAACTATGTTGAGGTGAAAGTTATGAAATGTATAGATTTAGCCGTAGACTATTGAAACATTGTTATCATCTTCATGAAGGGCTGCGACGTTTAGCTTTACGTAATCCATTTGACGCCTCACCTAACGGTTACACGCCTCCAAGTACATAATCTAGAGTATCCGAGATAGACATGTGATAGGTTGGGTCATTATTTAGGGTCTAAGACGATGGAGTATTTCCACTAAGTCATGTACTTTCGGAACCCTTTTGGTCATTAGGTAGCTGTTCCAATTGGCAAACGCTGACCGATCTTCCTACGATACGTTAATTTCTCGTTCGCTAATTAGTCAACATTAGAACTCGTTAGATCGAAGGTTAGAGAGAAAAATGTGAGATTAGTCATCCAGGTACTTTACGTAGCCTGAGCGTATTATCATAGATGACCACGTCGATAACGGACCCAACAAGGCCCAATAATATGCGTACGTATACAATATATATTAAGTTGCATATAATACCATATAATACCTTACCAATAATAAATGAATGAGAAAAGAACGTGAGTAAACAGTTTCAGTCAATTCTGAATGTTTATTAAAATGCGTAGGATAAACTAACCCAACAGCATAATTGTGTTTCAAGACGTTATTGTGAAGTATTTACAGCGATACAAGAATACAACATATTCATTTAGATGAAGAAAAAGCTACTTATTCAGGTATTCGTTAAGCTCGCATCACGACACATGACGCACTTCGATAAATCGCAAATCTGCTTCCAGTGTTTGTTAAACGCGCCGTACAAACGCTGTACATTGAAACGGCGTATTAAGTGATTTTATAACAGTATTAAACAATTTTACAACAATAACCAGCGGCAGGGCTAACCGTTGTTCAATCGAAATTCTATTCCTGTCTCTCGTACGAAACTTCGCGCCGACTCTGAACCAAGTGCTGTTGTAAACTGCGATAGGCTGAACGAGATCTAGTAGGCATCGGTACGGCTACTTTTTTGGCCAATGGGGAACCCTTCAATGAGAAGTGTGCACAGCTGTGACACAGTTCGGAAGTAGGCCACCTCTACCGCAACTGCTCAGCTCGAAATCGAGTTGCCCAGCACAGACAAATGACGTAGCCCGCCAGGCCAGCAGCGGGCGAATGGAGCTCCCTCGGAAAATCAAGGAGATGGTATCGCTCGGTGAAGTATTGAAGTGACTGCCATTGACAACCTCACTAAACGCCTGTCCGCCTTGCCACCATGGATATGTACACAACACTCCATAGCATGGCGAGATTCTACAACAACGTTGAGGAAACATAAAACATTATTACAAATGGATGAGGATAGAAAGAAAATGAAGGAAATAGTACGCCAGCTGAGGCTCGACTAGATTCGGGAGGCTGGTTGTGACTGGTAGAGCATTCCTGAGCAGGGCGATTCAACCAGGACCAGGATGATTTAGTTGATACGGCGGAATCGAACGCAACTAGATGTATTGACAGCTGCTGAGCGACAATTGTAACGAAACATCAACGCTTCTCATGCGAGCCTCTGATCATGGAAAGAGAGGTCGACTTGGAACCATGTGTCGCGTAAAGGCTTATGGTGGTTGCAAATTGCTTCCAGTCGGTACAAGTAGTCTTCAGTTTATGGTGTCAGTATCAGAACAACATATATATACTTGTTATTTCCGTTCGACACGACGGTTGAAAGCTTACGTTCACTACTCTGATTAGTTATTATTATTATTATTGCTATTAATATTGCAAGTAGACAGATGTGAATGAATACTCGAGCATGTATCAAAGAGACGAGTTTAAGATGCTGATTTCGAAGATGTGCCGCGTTTGTTCTTTCGATATATTGGACAATGTAGCATGTAGAATACTCAAGTGGTTCAGCTGAAGTAATTCGAACTGAATAAATTCCTCTAAGAAACATTTGATCCAATGTGATTGATAATTTCTGTAGTAAAGAATCTAGGAAATGGCCACGATAAAATGGGTCAGTCCACCCACAAAATGAGTCACGCATCCTTTTGTAATTATTCTAATAATCAACAAACCTTGGGTCCTCCTCTAAGCTTATCGGTTAAATGTATAGTACGAACCCTTGTTAGGCGTAAGTACCATTGACGGCTTCATTGATTTTTCGAGGTTAGTGTTTTTATCCTCGACGAAATTCCATGTCTGAAAACCGACATGCCTTCAGTTCTTTTTACGAGTTAGAGCCATTCGAAGAAATCCCTTTGTACCCTTATGAAAACCTTTTCCTTTGGACCTAACTATAGGCGAATGGAGCTGTACACTTTGCAGCTTTTCTATGCGTACTCCATACGCCTTTCCTCTCCAGTATAACATCTTAATCTTACGGTATCTGTGTCTTCAACCTTTCGCTTGCTATATATGTACCAGGTCTTGCTGTCATTGTACAAAAGGGTGCAATAAATTGCCGCACAACACAACCTCGCTATGCCTGATTTTCATTTGACCGGTCGCTAGGTCTTTCCATCTTAAAGCTTGTCTAGTGCACACTGTGTACATGTTGGATGCGCAGTGCCGCCTCGTTGAGCACTGTTCGATTAGAGAAGTTCAGGAAAAGAGTTTTTTTCGTAAGTTCATTGAACAGACAAACTTCTTTACATACATACTTCATTCGTATGAGGATTGCACGTTGTGATTTTTCTATTATGGCAAACATTAGTAATTGTCATCTGGATGAACTTGCCATCAAGTTACAGTGTAGCTTTTATTAAGGGTATTCGCTAACTACACCATTGTACTGTTACGGGTTGTTGTATAAGGAAAAAATGTAAATTGATAAGGTACATTAGCATTTTTTTGTAAATCGATTTCCAAAAAATTTACCGTATCTTACTGGCAAGGTGCGCAGATGAAGGTCATCCTAATTTTTGATACATATCTATGATAAAATATATGATGAAAGTTTTTCTCACATAAGTGTGACCTTATTTGAGATATGCACAACGTTATATATATATATATATATATATATATATATATATATATGCATACGTTGTCGATCTAGAACATCACCTATCGCAAGTGAGATGTATATATATATAAATATAATGGTTAGCAAGCATTCTATTCCGTTGGTAAAACGAAAAACCTAAAATATCTATTAACAGTACTAGCATCTTTGCTCCTTCTGCTCTTTCCTCATTTGTCCTGTCAGTAGGTTCAGTACAGTGGAGCTATCTTTCAGAAAACTCCTTAGACTCCTACCCGTATTTGCCAACGTAGCCTGTGCCCTCTCGCATCATTGGCTTTTCGTTGTCAACCCACATGTGCCATTTACTTCACGCGCCAAGCCACCGCCTGCAGAGGCGCAACGCGAAATTGAAGGTCTAGTAGGGCACCAGAGTCGAAGGTGCGTACTGCGGGATCACCTGACACACGTGAGTCGTTCGCTCAAAAAGATCGTTAAGAACATAAACCAGGTTAAAGGAAAAGCAGAAGGTTACATTCAGACCACCACGTCATGTAACCTACTTATTGAAGTTGAAGCTTTCGAGGCACTTCACGTTGTCGATCTAGAACATCACCTATCGCAAGTGAGATATCCAGTCAGCAGACAGAAACAGCTCGCGCGAAATCTACTGATAAATAAGGATGCCTGAAAGGATTCTCATTTTCAAAAATAGCAACGTTTGCTTTTAATATCAATATCGACCCTATAACAGATGTCGGTCTCATATCCTGTATTATATATTCTGTATGTATTACTTGGTCATCTTTTTCTTTATAGTGCGCCTGCTTATTGCAACGCACACACAACACATCTGGCTAACGTATGGCCACTAGGAGATATCAAGCCTTTAGTCCTTTAAAAGACCGAACAAAACGAATTTTCAAAATGTCGAAAATTATATAACGTAAATAAGTATCTACTTAGCATAGCCGATTAGGTTATCTCGCGATAATATGAGTCGACCTTTTATACAGCATTTCTCGTAAGAAAGCTGATAAAATACGACAAAAATATTGCCACCTAGTCCACGCAATATTTCTGTTAAATTGTTTACATCTAAACACACTATACGACTGTATCTAAATAACGCCGCGCTAGCTTTTTAAATTCGCCTGCGTCCTAATACTCCAATTGACTATTATTTCAATATATTTAACTTATACTGCAGCTTCCTCGATTTCACATATATCGTAAGGTCACATATGTGCTCCTTCCTATCGCGCGTGAAAAAAACACGCATCATTCAGATGTGTCAATCTCCTCAAGATTTAGCTAATTCAGCATTATGTGCCTTC
Source organism: Varroa jacobsoni (assembly GCF_002532875.2). NCBI lineage: Eukaryota > Metazoa > Arthropoda > Arachnida > Mesostigmata > Varroidae > Varroa > Varroa jacobsoni. The sequence goes on along the minus strand of NW_019214149.1, from coordinate 159,267 downwards.
ATTATTTTTGAATGTGCTACGTCAAAAAAACTGCCTTCAAAAGGGCTGCAACAGCTTCTAGCTTATCTATTAAAATACGTTCTCGATTGACACTTTTAAATACAGCCATATTTTCGATTCCTATTTTTTCAATAATAGCTTAATAAGCTCACAAAGCTCAGAACTTCCTGTCTAGCCGCTGATAACATGCTCACATGTGCTCAGATGATTATTTCTCTTCTGTTTTGTTCATGCCAGGTCAAAGAAAAGCAACAAAAAAAAGGTATTCATGGCAAACAAAGGTGCTCATGCTACTTGACATAGATCTATTACATTGCTATGGATTCGGCGTTCTGATTACGTATCAAGCGAGCAATGACAGGACTGCAACAGTTTCAGCGGTCGTTCCGGAGGACAATGAAAAGAAAAAGTGAACTAGTCAACCAGCTACGGATCTGTTCCTTACTGCACTATACGACACCTCCTGATTAAGACCTGTCAGTTTATGTGAGACTGCCTGTTCTGTCTGCCAGCAATCAAGCACACCCACATCGATTCACTCACCCTTCAACGACACAGCTGCAAGCTTCTCAGTTTTAATACCCGCAGTGTCTATACGTCAGACCATTGTCGTCACCGCCAACGACGATTGTTTGACATGAGTGTCTGACGCGACCTACGAAAAACGGCGAAAGACGCATCCAAAGACATGTACGTAATACAAAGTTTCCATTGAGGTGACAACCAATCGGCACCATCTCCATCGCTCCTTCGCCCTTCAGTAGCCTACTCCCGTAGGAACAAAGGCTTCGGGGCACCTCAGAGCCACATCGCTCACAGCTGCAGACGACGGTTTCCACCTCGATTCACTACTCCGCTTTCAGGTTCGTTCTACTTGCTTGATCGTCGCGGTGGTGGTTAGTATCACATGGAGTTGGTTGCAGAGAGAAGTTAATCTCGGATCGACGCGCTTAGTTTATTTCGCCCCCTTTTTTCGTTTCTCTCTTTCCTCCTGAATCGACTGGTTGAGTTTACCTCTGAGTGGTTGGATGGCCTTACCCCAGTTCTTACCATCGAAGAAGAGACTCATACGCGGATCGGAAGGAAGCAGAGGCCAATCTACGGAACACGACAGTGTTGCTTGAAAACCTACCTACATCGTAGAATCTAATACAACTTTGTTCATCCTTAGATGGCGGCTGTCGCGAAGATTAACTTATTCCCGATAGAGTTGGACAGTTTTTGTGTCTTTTTGCTTAGGTAAGTTGCTGCCAGTAGGCGGGAGCTGCGCGTTCCAGTCCTAGTTTCTGGTCGACCGAATGAGAGAGGTACACAGATGATATAACTTGTAGCATCGCCGAAGCCTCCGCACAGGTTTAACTGCGTGAATTGGTTAGGTGTGAAAAGTAAAGCGTTGATATGGCAACACTGTGAACCACAGAACGGCGACCTAGTTGATCGATCCTAGAAAACAGTATACATTTAAATCTCTGTAAATTATGTTGTTGGCGGATTGATACAAGAGTTGAGCGCTTGCACAAATCCTGATCTGGTCGCGGGTCTACAATGGGGAGTTCTGCGCTTTCCGATAGAAATGTATGCTTGTATGTTATGTGATAGACGAACTTTTCCAGTGGCGGCAGATATATTAGCCCTACATTGAGTGGCTGACTATTCGCTGGCCGATCGCTTGCAGAGAAGGGTTGAATAAATAAATCCATGGGTCTATGGAAAGAAGGCGGACTCCACGTTAAATTTTGAGCTATGGACCGCACTACGGAGTGAGATCACGTGTGGGCTAACCGGGGATGAAGTAAATTTTCAATAAAATGCAAATCATGTTTACCACCACCGATGCCGCCTTTCCTCCAATGCTCTAGAGGACGAACAGCCGGCTGCCATCGCCAAAGCATCGGAAGCCGAAAATCTACAGAGTTGTTCAACTGGTGCCAGCCATTCCGAACCCATTGAGTTCAGTTTCTGCGTCTCAGCAATCAAACGTTCCTTTTTCTGCCTCTTCTCCTGTGAACTCAAAGTGAAAAACCAGGCGTCAACGCCAACACTATTACGTATAAACCGGTTCTTACTGGCCGATTGGGTCACGATAATAGCAGCAAAGTTTTAAACCAAACTTCATTTTCCGACTTCGTCCATTGAGTTCCATGGTAGAAAAAAAAAAAAACGGATTCAAATGGCTTCATTGCTGTCCGCTCCATTCTTCTTATTTTTTGCTGCAACAGAAAAAAATTGCGGATCACGAGCGGCCAACTGTATCAGGCCATGGAATACCACGAAGTAACTGCGGACGGACTGGATAAGGGAAGTCTATATGTTCTTTAGTTTTTAGATCGTGCAATAGAGTCATTCATGAGACTTACGTTGAAAAAACCTCTCTTTGTTTTCAGTTACCGAATGTTGCTGTGGTAGAAAGGCATCCGTAACGTAAAAATAAGCTTATATTATTTTTCTAAATAAATTAATTAAAGTAGAAAACATTATGTTCGGTAAGTGTGCCACAAGTTAGACATTGATGATTGTAAAATTTAAGTAAGTTCGAGAAAGACTTACAACGATTGCCGGGTTTCCTGGACAGGAACTGCCGGGTGCCTGGCCTGCATCAACAACTAGTTATACATTTTGAAATAATTCAACAAGAAACTACAGTAGCTTTATTTAATATTTACCTTTTATTTTTCCAATTCTTTAGTGCCATACAACGTGGCCTAGACTTTACGGCTCGAACCAAATGCATTTTTTGACAGAAGTATATATTATCACTGGTCACTATAACAGGTCGATTTCCTTTGAACTACATCCACTGCGGGTGTAGTCATTGTAGACCCGCTTGTGACCGTCTTGGGCACGTTGTTCATTGATTTTCAGCGCCGGTATTATAACTTTCTTGATGCAATGGTCATCGAATCATCGAAAATCTCTCCCTGCCTTTTCTGTCTGAAGTAGCTATGGCGGTAGTAAGTCACCCGGCATCGCACTTTTACAAAACGCCTGACCTTCGGGTCATTCAACGTTGGCAAATGTTCCCGCGAATAGCAGGCGGTAGCCAAGCAGCAAAGACTTCAGGTTTAGTCAGAGTAAAGCTTTGCTACTGACTCTCGGTCCGTTGCTGGTGGGGCAGACGGTTCTCTGACAGGTATTCGCTGGTTATCACTACTGACAACCGACTCTGCCCCCTTGTTTTGCTTTTGGATTAACCCCCGTCTCCGGAGTTTGCTGTATTTTGTCACTGTCAAAGGCGAAAAAGACCTTTCAGTTCCCTGAGGCTCTCTTTAGTTCTCGCTGTTTCAGTTGCTTCCTTTTTGGCCCCCTTTTCTCTTCTGCCCCTGTTCCGTTCGCCTAAAAGGCCTGCCACCTGCATTAGGCTTTCTTTGTAGTACCACCTACTACCAAGTACTAAAACGTCGCCCGCTGCCCGCGCTGACTGCTGGTCATAAAGGACAGAAAAAAGATGGCTCAATTTTCGGATTGCTCTTCCCTTTAAGGTTGTTTCGCTACCTCATTCTCCTTCACCACAAACAAGTGTTCCTAAAAGGAAGAAGCCACTAGCGTTTGAATCTATCTTCTTTTTTATCACCCAGCTCAAACAAAACAATATAAAGCTGTAGGTCTGAGTGGCGGGGAGCAACAGGGGGCTGGCCCTGAAAATCAGTCGTTTCTCGGTTGCCATTCCAGTGGCACAAATGCTGTCAGACGGCAGCGACGTGAAGCGTTACTGGCACGTATTATATTTTTATAAGGAATATTATAATCAGAGGTAATTGCCTAAAAGCTGTTTCCACTAGGAAAAGAACTTTGAGTATAGAAAAATGCGATTTTTAAATATGGCGAAACGGCTGCATTATTTGCTTTAAGCGTAGACTTTTAGATAAAATGTTTGACGTACGCTTCGCAGCGGCATAGACGCTAAACACGTGTGAATATCGAAACTATAAAACGAGATAGATTTCATCGATCTTAGCTAAGGACATGTTACTGGACATGCAAAGATAGGGTATGGCAGAATTTCCGCTCACGTCCATTTTTGTAGAGCTTGATTCACTAGTCATTTACAGCGATATTACCGTCGAGTGGCTTTTATTGATTCGGTGTGAACATGGCTCTATTGGCAAGCGTAGAACGCAGTATAACCTAAAGCTTATTAGAGGCAATCAACCAAGCAATTTTTACAGAAAGGAGATACGTTTAGTTAACAGAGAGCATCTCGCACAATATCTATTCATGTAGGTATTGCTTATTGTGATATTTCCTGTGGGACAGTATAAGAATAAAATATCACTGACTTCTACGAGAAAGGTCGAATATGTTTCTTTTTTAGTGGCCGAAATTTCTAAAAATCATCAAGGACTCTATCGATACTTTCAGCTAATGCCAGCACAATGAGGTCTTAAGCACGTGCACAAACATTTATATATATACAGCTCCTATACAAGTCAGAAACGTTTTTTGCGTAATTGTCTGATTTTATCTATTAAACGGACAATGTTTCCGATCGACACAAAAAAAAAAAATTTTCCAATGTTTTCGGCGGACTATGTATGGGAATTTGTCTGATCATATGTTCAGTCGTTACTGTTAGCTCAGTAGACAAAATAATTAAGGTTATATCTTTGTTTCGCTTTAATCGTAGAACCATTTGTTACAATCATATGGTTACAGCCATTTTATTATGATTTCACTAGAAGCTATGTTTAAGGAACAAGGAAGCGCACCGTGCTTGACGAGCCTGATTTTCAATCCGAGCTCCAAAAATTATCAAAATATTTACACATTAGATTCAAATCGTCGATTTGAAACTGTTAGAGACCGATACGATTAAAGCACTTGTCTCTTGTTTAGCTTTTGCGGTCCTGTACGTTGCGCAATATTTATCGTGCATATTTTTGATATCCATTTATTTATCCATTTATTATATATCCATTTGAGGATATCCATTTAGAGAACAAACACAAGTTCGTATCGATCGCTTATGTCTATCTATATTTATACAAAATCTATTTCGAGAAGTAAATCTTGATTTTTGGTTTACAGTATGTCGTTATGAAGACATACAACTAAAGAGACGTTGAGTACAAATTGATACATATGATTTTAATGTATGGAAGTAACTGTGCCATTTTAGACATCGTTTCGAAAAGTCCTATGTAGATAAATAAAACACCAAGTTTATTTTTCCAGTCTGGAATGAATCCGTATCTCCACGGCAACACGGCACCATGTTGCCCTATGCCTCGATTATTGTTATACAGTATCTCAACTTAGTCTGTCTAAAGAAGATATTCGCTCCGTTCAGATCAATCCGGCCTGTAGCTAGGACCTTCTATTTCATTCTGATTAGCTGGAAAAGGCTTAGTAGAGATTAAAATGTATAAACCAGGCACACCGATACATAGGGGGGTACAAATTCAATTCATCATTTATGTGACAAAGTCAATTGTCCTACGTTGACGTCCAGAAGTTTTAGTCTTATTTCTCGTATTTCATAGGATGCGCAAGACTGGAAAGATCCTTCTCGCCTTTTTCGCCCAGCTCAAACTCCTTCTGAAATGCCAGCTAGCTACCCTGTAAAACCGTCTCTAAGGTTTTCTGCGTATGTTAGCCATGACAGATCTTTCCCCATTAGATCCGTCTAGACTTCTAGATAACTCTAGACCAACTGCTGGGCTTAATCGCTTCCCAAACTGCCGGCTATCACCGCCGTGGCCGGAAGTTTTATCCAGCTGTACAGTCCCCTGGCTCAAAGTCCACCTCAAATGGCCCACTTAGGCCCAGAGCTACAACTATTCAACGTCCAGACGAGCTCACAATTCCTCTCTCCGTCTATCCTTATCTTATTGCCACTTGCAAATCGTTCCATGTCTTTATTTAGTGTTCTAGCATCTCCTTGTTTGGTGTTTTCATCTACTTCCTTCTCCATCCGAACAACGTATTTCGGCTCGCCAGTTTTCCTTTAGTCGATAGCGTTCGTTGCTGGGGTCGTAGCCGATAGAACCCGGTGAATAAAGCCGCTGCACAAACTAGGGGAAACGAATAAATAGGACTCAGTAGCTTTGAAGGACTAGCTACAAACATCGCGTGTAGTCTTGCTTCAGTGTCCCGCCTGGGATGTGTGTGAATATTCTCATCGCGTCGACAGCACACGCTGTATAGATACTACTGACTTGGAATGTTTGCGTTTAGTGGTTGTCGAAGATAGGAGCTGATTACTGCACGAAGTTCAGGCAGAGATAACTAAGAACCCGGCAAGGAGATTTGCATGTACACAAGTGGGGTAGCATCAATATGATAATACGTCTAGCAAATTCTGACCGACACGAATGTTTAACCGTACACCCATCTAGACCCTGTTTTTAAGGTCTCGGGGGAAGCATTCAAGGCTGCTTTCCAATTATTCGTCTGTACCGAATTTACTCTACACTAAAGGCTTGCCATGTCTCCGTCATCGCAATAGACCCCAAAAATTGCTCTGCTTTTTTTCATGATTTCCCTACGTTATCTTCGTTGCCAGCGCCGGCGACCATGAAACGAAAGAAGGAAATCCTTATTAGCTTTGACTCATACATAGATCTATACATAAATAAATACATATTTGTATTATCTTTTGAAACACAGACACTCGTCTACATTAGAAAATGGGTAAGCTCCTAAGTTTTTCTAGTTATTGTGCTCGCTCCTCGTGTAAAGGGGCGGACGAAAGCTGGCATCCAAAACGCATGGGTGTGGTGGGCTAGTGCCTGCCCCTTAAGCGCTACGTAGGATGAATGCCAGACGCTACTACAAGAAGGCTCGGTAAGGCATTTGTCTCCATGCAACTGTTAAGTGCCCTTTTTCTATTAGCCCGAAAACCCTAACCTGTTTAAGGCCTATATAGACCCTCTGCAATTACTTATAGGTATATATTTGCATTTTAGCGGTTATACCCAAGGTAAGACCGCACCGGTGATAGCGGGTGTGCTATGAACAGCAACTGTCTTCCGATGATCGTCACCTGGCTGTTTCTTTCCCGAGGTGGCCTTTCCCTCTGATAACACAACTTCCTACCGTAAAGCAGTTACCCTTAATAAAATTATTATTAATCCAACCAACGATCAAGCGCACACTGGAGTAATGTTGGGCCCGTGGTGCGGTCTGAAGTGTTATTAACAATCGCTATTGGCCAATTCGGCTGCCCTACACTATGGAATGGTTAGGTTAAATCGGAAGACCCAGCCGGGAAAACAAGGAATACTCACGAAACGACGGTAGGGCTTGATTGTAACTAGGCTGGATTGCTGATGTTGTATCGTTGGCTAGTGTCGTGCGTGGGCCTTGGGGGGAGCCATACTAGTGGCTATGTCGCTGGCTTACTGTTTAGTATATCTATGAATCAATAATGACGAGAAGAGCGATAAGCACTCGTATCAAGTGGAATCTAGATGGCAGCGTTTTTTTTTTCAATCAATGTATTACTTATGTAATTGTAGCAGAAGGACGCATTGATATGCGTTATTGTTAGGTTCACGTAAAAGGGTGTTAATCGACGTTGTTTAAACTCGCCAATTTTCGACGGTTATCGTACAGCTCAATTTCCGAACACGTTAATGAATTTACGCAATGGGACAACCTGCCTGACCTTTAGTGAAAAATCTATACCGTTTTAAGGGAAGTGCAATAGGGTAGGCAGAGTTTATTCAAACCTTTTAGGTGCGCCTATGCCAATTGATTGCGTCATTGCCAATTCGTTGCTCCTTTTGGTTGCCTAGAAGTATTACCTTTGAATTCGGGCTTTTTGTTTAGAAAATCACTCCTAGCGACGATGTTAAAAACGAGCATTTAATTTGTGCCTGTGTCATATGATTAAAGTGTATATTTAAGGTATATATAAGTTGCAAACGCGAAAATTTCTTATTGTAATTGTCAGTAGTCGCGACTGTAGTTACTTAGACGCAACTGTAGTTACCTAGACGCCGTCTAGCCACATGTAGTAGGTTTTAGTCTATAACGGTAATATTTGCTATTGTAGTTTCATCTGTCGTTTAGTTAAACCATTAGTTTTTCGAAGGATGCGTTTCCGCGTGTTGCTTTGCATCATCCATCGTTCACTGGTTCGACATGTCGACGTGGCACCCTGCCTTTTTTAACGACGAGAGCCTCCCTATTTCAGGCTTTCATTTTTCGTCCATCCCTCAAACGGAAATATGACGAAATGACATTCATATTAACGATAATAATAATTGTTATTACAATTATTATTATTAACAAGCGTTAGTATAGCATCGTAAACCTTGAAACCTCGAGCTCCATCATCGATAGGTTGGTACCTAAATAGAGTTTGCTTAAGAAAGCCTAAATCGGCCAATTAGAAAAGGCAAACACGTTGCCACGCGAGCACGTAATAAACGAAGTAAAACGTTACTCAACTCTAAAAAAATAATTATCTAGTAAGCTGGGTTGCGTAAAACTTTCGGACGGTAAACTTTTACGGCACACGTAACCGTTTAGGGAAAATATTAATCCGATATACATTGTGACGCTTGGTGACGTAGTTGTTCGTTGCAGAAGCAGTTACAAGATAACCCTGAAACAACTCAATATGATGCAACAGTAAGTTTTTTTTTAGCACTTCAACATTTACAACGCTATTCAAAGTTTTAACTTTTCCCATGAACAAATTTTTAGCCACGTATGGGCCTGTTTGCACGCACTGAATGGTCTGTATAGTTCGAAGTTCTTTTTGACAGTGGAAAACTTAGTCCGAACAACGAAGGCGCGATGCAGAAACCATCGCTCCCCACTCACTAGTTCAGTAAAAACCAGTTTCAGTCCTGGCGTTTTGAAAGGCTTTTACCTTTTGAAAAATAGTATTCCTCTGAGTCTCCAGTGGAGTAAGGGTTTTCCGTGGCAATTTTGCCTATCCTTAAGTTCGACGGTTGAGCCCGTACTTGATAATAAAAACAATATGCGCCAGTCATACAAAACGTATAAAAAAAAAACATAGTCTGATAACGATGCTGTAAAGATTTTTGTACTACTGGTGTTAGTTTTACGTTTTTTCCACTCAGCGTGGTTTAGTATAGCATCTGACAGTCGCATTATGTAGGTATATTCCGATGCATGAATTTACAATGAAGGATTTTACAACCTTTATATAAATAATTAGCATCCGTTAGAGAGATCTAATTTCGTACTTCTATTTCCGTGCTCGTTCAGTGGCTAGATGTTTGTTATTTGTACTTAAAGGCACATGAGATAGTCCAACTTCAAAACCAGGCGTACACGCGGAACTTGTTACTTTCTGAAAGACGCTAACTGTGCGTAGCAAACCTTAATAGCGTAACGAATTCAAAGCATGGAACCTGTAAATTTAGGTTTGTGTTTGTGGACCCACTCCAGATCATAAACTTGGTCGTGACCATTGCTACCGTCACGCATAGGCTATCGCCAAAGGAACTCATTACTGCCTTATGTTAATATTTGAGGTGATTCAGGGACCCACAGGCCACCGCCCATCAAAACGACCGCCCTAATCGCCTCTACCACCACATAAAGGCAAGGTAGCCTGAAGAACAGGTGGTAACGCTTGTGATGTTAGAATAGTGAAGAGTTCTCTGCGAGCCAGCAGTCCTTCATGGTTGCTTGACATTCATTAATGCATATGAAGCCAGCGGAACACATTCTAGGATGCTGTCGTTATGGGGCTCTGGGTTGTTACCGTCACTAGCTGAGCTCCGACCCAACCCAGTCGTAGCACACAGGCACCGAGGCCAAGAAGAACCGCAAGAAACCAACAGACGCCACTGCAACACGAATCGTGGTGTGAGTGGGCGTAACACCACGCAAATCACGCCATTAACAAAAAGTTGCATTTTTCTTGGTGTGGATCAGAGGTAGCGCATGGAAAGACGGGAAAAATGTTTTGACAACCTGAGTCCTTTTCTAAGCTCAGTTTTTTTAGGTAGCAGGAGTTTTTTCGTAAACTTAATACCATATATCGTAGCACACTCAAGTTGTGTTAGTGTCGTCTTTGTTATGCCAAAGTATTATCATTATTATGTACATTGTTACTAACATAAACAGTTGATATAAAGTATACGTCCTGTAAATTGTTGCTATGTATATGAGAGGAAGAGGTGGCGTTATCATCTTGTAAATTAGGCTCTACATCCGGTAATCAGTCTCTACCTATAGCGCTTTTGGGTGACCCTTGACCTAAGGTACCTTATAGCTTCCTGCTCTCGACTATGTCCAGACTCATTATCACGGAAGCTATCGGGCACAACCATGCAAGCTGCATGTGTTTTCTTAGCCTCCAAAATGCTGTCTGCTGGCAAATATTACAATTTAGGAACGCCCACTTGTTTTTCCGTTCTTGCTTGAGTAAAAACGATACGTTTCAGTACGGCATAGTAATTTTGAAGAGAAACGCTTGCCAACCTTTAGGTAAAGGTTTGATTTGTTGTGAGGAAGAAAGGCAGAATGATGTGTCACATATCACCCTCACTGGCACAATTGTTTTTATCATGAGAACATAGAAGGCTACGTTTACTGCCATCGCAATGTCGATGTCTCTAATATGCGTAACTGTGGGACAACGCCTTTACTTAAAGCCTATTCATACTTTTTTTCCAGCGCAAGGCTATGTATTCCATTGCAATATTTCATCTATTCGAGTCAGCGTATATAGTTTTAAACCGTCCTCGTACGATCTATTTAATACCTTTTGGAATACTGCACTTAAAGAAGGTCCGAATGTTGGTCTTGAAGAACTCGAGAAATGTAAATGCCCCATGTGCTTTGGATCCTATTAATCTTTTACATAGAATCGTCTTTTCTCTGGATCGCTACAAATCCTTGAGTATTGAATTTAGTTGACACTAGGAGACCTTATTTTTCTTATTAGTAATGAAGGATTCATCTCTACCAAGAGAAGTTGAAGAAAGATACGTACGATTGAAGGATTCTTTATTGCGGATTGCTGATATCAACTAATTATATTGGGAAAGATCTCCCTTTGTAAAAATTTCGAATTTCTGTTTCGTACTTGTGTGAAGTCCTTTTATTTAAACCCTTAATATCCTGCTTTATGTCTGTAAATCGTACAGCGTATTTTTCTTATCGATCTTTTATGTTGCTATCCGCATCTAATTTAACTGCTGTTTGATTACGGCTGTATTATTAGAGACAATATACTATAACTTTATTTATTAATGTTAAGTTTAGCCAGACGTAGTTCATAGCAAAGCAATGGGAACGGAGTCTTTGCAAGCGAAGGCGTGCAACTTCAAAAGAAATAATTACTCTCTTGTAAGAGTATCTATCGTTACGTTGCAATAACGTGTTTTAATTATCATCGGGATTCCTACTCGAGACTCAATTCAAGACCTATTACCTATATTGCTACATGTGATACAATTTGTCTAAGTATTTTTTGGGCGGGAATGAAGACATTATACTCGTCCGGACTCGAGTGGACAACAATGTTTTTTTCTTCAGTCTTAATTGGAGAGAACGATCTATTTATTGCAACATAAATACCGGATTTACAAAAGCTATTTGATGTTCACAGTTGCCAAATTTCATGTAGCTAGGTTTCTATAGAAATAAATACTAACAATGTTCATGTTAAGCAGGACTCAGGAAACCTGCCGTCCGCTCTAATAATATAGTAACGTATATGAAACTACCCTCCGAATAAGCTAAGAAATATTGTATAATTTGTCAGAAATCGCTGCGTATGAACCTAACAGTCGTCTGCATCGTGCTGGACGTTCTTTTTCATTTTGGGTGGAAAATATCTGAAGCGTACGGTCAGGCAAAAACTCTTCAAATACTTATTAAAAAAAATCTGCAAAACTTGCTTCTTTGACCGCTGCCCAGGGAGATCTAATATCGAATACATCTAATGAATGGCAACGTTAGCGACGTGAGGGAAGACATGAATCCCTAAGATGTCACAATCGATGGACTCAGTCGGAATCATTTTCAGATGTGTCTACATACATTGCTTATTAGTCAGTGATTTATCCAAAAACTTCTTTGAAATATATCTGAATACGCATCAAATGATACCAGACTAGGTGAATTAGGATATAGCGAACATTGAAGTACAGAGGGCGTGGTTAGTATTATTGATAGATTCGTTTCTTCGAAGGTGAGGGTTCGATAAAGCTTGGCTTTTATCGCTGTGATCATAGGATTTGTCTTCATAATAAGCAGAGTTACTTTGGAAAAAAGATAACGACGCCTGTTCAATGTTGGACAACGGTTAGAGTAGCAGGAAAGATTTTTATTCGACGATGGAAACCAAATCAACGGCTACAAAATCGTTCACATAAACACACCATTTATCTTTCCGCAACATACCGCTTCTGCAGTCCCCCACGCTCTGTCTAACATTCCCTGTGTTTGCTCAACGTTGACCGAATCAGCTATGCGATACACAAATTTTGTCGAAAGATAAATGTTTTTCTTAGATGCATGAAAATCTCCGTAACGATTTATCGCTTAGAATCATGTCGTAGAACTCTGACGTATTCAAATCGGTATCCAGCAACGCTCACACAGAACCGAGATAGAGAAGTAAATATCTACTGTAGGCTTTTGCATGTGTGCCCACCTTGACATGTATTCGTTCTTAGTACGTGTCGCCTGCCCGGGTTCGTAATGTAATCCGTCTAGGCGTTTTGTAACGGTCACACATGTGTTTTTCAATATAGGGTTTACAGCTTGTGTTTTATACGAATTTTTATTGTATGGCCATCCATAACCACTGTGACTGACAACATTACAGGGTCGAGAAAGTATATAACCTTGAAAAGGTCATAAGCATAAGTACTCCAGGCAACAGCGATTCCTTTTCTGTCAGGTTCTGTGTTTCAACTAAGCCTAGCATGGCTTACATTGGCCATTCTAAAAAGAGCTGTCAGCTAGTTAGTGACCAGAACGAGGCTAGCCGGAAAATAGCAAAAAAGACCTATATATACCTATGTATTTTTATCGGCAAAGGTGATACAAGGTACAGAGAAGAATCGCAAGAAGCGACTGACAGCTCGGATCGGATTGGGTTAAAATCCAGGACTAACATTATGGACACAGTGTTAGAGATGATGGACGCAGAATGTTTGGCGTAAGTGGGCTAAACCTGGCAGACGATGGGGAGAACGATGTTTAAGGGCTAGCATTTGGCCAACGCTGGAAAAACGATTCCTGAAAAGAACCGCATAATTCTCACTTTTCACTTTACGTCTCAACCCTACTAAGGCCTTCTTTCCTTAACTCGCTTTTTGCTACGTGTGCGAAAGGCATTAGCCTTGGTAAAGAGAGAGTTTTGCTGGTTGCCCATCAATGGCAAAAAGTTAGGGTAATGGAGCAGCGTTCTCTCCACAACGCGCATTCTTCTCTTATACGTTAAGCAGGGCCATTAACGTTATTGAGGAACCGTGTGTTGCCGCATATTTTCATCGTCTGAAGATGAGGCCTAATTCACATCTGTGAGACAGCCTCGGACGTCGCTGTGGTCTGAGGTTAAAAAGGGAGATGAAAAAAATTAGGAACGAACACTGCGCAGCCTGCTAGAATAGTTGTCCTAACAAAAACATCGTCCATGACAGTTTTCTAGTCTTTGCCTTGAGCTTTCTTTTCTTGCGTTGTCTTCGCTCTCAGCATCGTCCTTCTTTAAGTGTGTACGCTGGGGTCTGTGCATGTTGACGTGTGTTCTGTTCCCGTTGTCCATCGTGTCTTCCTATTGCAAGCTTGGCAACGAAAAGTCGTGTCTCTCTCCGATTTCGCTATTGCTCGTCCTATCTCATAT